>NC_081411.1:567549820-567784820 GCF_030272615.1 Cryptomeria japonica | reverse complement strand
TCCTCAATATAGGTCATAAAAATGGGTACTCAAAATGGATCAAAAATGGGTAAATAGGTACTAAAAATGAGTCATCAAAATGGGTACTATAGAAATGGGTCGTAAAAATAGGTACTCAAAATGGGTGTTCAAAATATGTCATCAAAATGGTTTATAAAAATTAGTCATCAAAATGGGTTGTTAAAATGCGTTAACAAAATACATACTCAAAATGGGTACTAAAAATGAGTCATAAAAATAGATAATAAAAATTAGTCATCATTAAAAGCAGGTCCTCAAATGGGTCAACAAAATGAGTCATAAAAATGGTTCCTTAAAATAGGTCATAAAAATGGGTGTTTAAAATGATTCATAAAAATAGGTCATCAAAATGGGTTGTTAAAATGCATCATAAAAATAGGCACTAAAAATGAGTACAAAAAATGGGTCATTAAAATAGGTCCTCAAAATGGGTCAACAAAATGAGTCATAATAAATGAGTAATAAAAATGGGTCATAAAGATGGTTCGTTAAAACAGGTAATAGAATATGGGTTTTCAAAATGGGTCAGCAAGATGGGTACTAAAGAGGACATCAAAATTGGTCATCAAAATGGGTCATAAAAATGGGTTATCAAAATGAGTCATTCTGATAACTCATTTCTATGATACATTTTGATAACATATATTTATGGCCCATTTTGAGTACCCATTTTTATGGTCCATTTTAGGTACCCTTTTTTTTTTTAACTAAAAGGGGTAAAAATTTATTCAAGAACAAGAAAGATGCAGAGAAGGACATGGCACACCCCAAAGATCTTAAAGAGCCTGGTTAGTGTCCACTAAATGATCTAACATAGTAACTATTCCAGGAGGCAATTGCCCCTTATCCACAATATTCCAAGCATACATATGATTAAAAGCCCATTTATCCAAACAATCAACAACCCCATTCTACTCCCTAGGAATGTGCTTAAAAACAATAGAATTGAAAGATCCACACAATCGCAATATTCCAAGCATACATATGATTAGAAGCCCATTTATCCAAACAATTAGCAACCCCATTCTACTCCCTAGGAATGTGCTTAAAAACAATCGAATTGAAAGATCCACACAATCGAAGAATCTGTCTAATAACCATCTGTAAGTGCTAACTAACACCATCAAATTGTTTTGTCTAGTAAACAAAGTCACTACGACCTGAGAATCAGACTCACAAATGATCCTTCTCCAATCAAGAACACAACTATGCTCAACAGTGTACAAGATGGCAAGAGCCTCCATTAGATTATTCGTTTGAAGGCCTTTATAAACAAAAAAAATAAACTGGATGTCTTCGGAACTATCACGACCAACCCCACCAATACCAACATGACCTGGATTCCCTCGAGATGAGCCATCGGTGTTAATTTTGAAAACTCCATATGGAGGAGGGGTTTAATGACCCTCCCTACTGATTCTTCATAGAGGGTGTCTACATCTATTCCTCATTACCTAACTAGCAACTGACAAAGCAACTCTTTGAAGAGGAAAGGTTAGGCGAGCATAGATAGTAACACCCCCAGGATCCACACCTCTAGAAATGTCACACTTTGCTAAGAATATCTCCTGAAGAGAATGAACAATTTTTCACCACCAAAGCTAAAAGACCATCTGACTATCTTAAAAAATCCTACAATACCTCTCCAAACAAATATGCCAAATGATAAAAGATGGACCCACAATTGTGGCCATCTAAAGGAAAGAAGTCATCACATGGGCTCTCCCCCAGCGGGCCCAAAACTCAACCAAAGAAGAAACATGGCAACAAGATTGACCCCAAGCTATCCACCATAAGTGTCAAATCTTGCTAGCAAAGGAGCATTAAAGAAAAGATGAGAGACAAATTCCACCTCAGAGCGGCACAAAACACACATCGAGGGTCCCTGGAAGCCCCGCTTACATAAATTGTCTCATGTAAGACATTGATTATACCAACCACATAAAAAAGTTGCATTATGGAGGAGGGGTCCAACGACCCTCCCTACTAATTCTCCGCAAAGGGTGTCTGCATCTATTCCTCATGACCTGACTAGCAACTAGTAGATAACCTATTTGAAGAGGAAAGGTGAGGCAAGTACAAATAGAAACATCCCCAGGATCCACACCCCGAAAAAAGTCACACTTTGCTAAGACTGTCTCCCGAAGAGAATGAACAATTTTCCACCACAAATGTTGAAAGACCATCCGACTATCTTGAAAAATCCTACGGTTCCTCTCCAACCAAATATGCAAAATGATAAAAGACGAACCCACAACCCAAGCCACCTGAAGGAAAGAGGTCGTCACAGGGGCTCTCCCCCAGCGGGCCCAAAACTCAACCAAAGAAGAAACATGCCAACACGATTGACCCCAAGCTATCCACCATAAGTGTCAAATCTCGCTAGAAAAGGAGCATTAAAAGAAAATATGAGAGACAAGTTCCACCTCAGAGCAACACAAAACACACATCGAGGGACCTTGGAAGCCCCGCTTACGTAAATTATCTCATGTAAGACACCGATTATGAGTAACTATCCACATAAAAAAGTTGCATTTTGGCCAAGAAAATTTACTCCAGACCTGCTTCCACCAAGGAACCTCAAAATATCCAAACATCTGCCTAAGAAGTTCCAAGTAACCTAAAGAGAGAGTATTTGCTTGATGAGGTTCTGTCCTAGGCTAAGACATCCCGCCCATCCATAGAGTTACACTCCCAAGAAGCAAGAATCTGAGCCAACTCATTTTAATGCTCCTCTGAACCACCCGATGACCATTCTCAAGGGTCCCTCCATATGTACCCCATAGTTAGGCCTATATTTCAAACACACTTACAATGCATAACCTTATTCCAACTAGTTGCCACAAACTTGTCACAGAGGGGCTGCAAATGCGGATGCATAGAAAGCAGAGGAGGATTACCATCCCAAGAGTCCAACCAAAAAAGAGCTTCACAAACTTGATTACAAATCCAAAAAAGACCCTTCTTAACTAGCTAAGCCCCAGTTTTCAGAGTGTGCCAAATCATAGAGCCTCTACCCTCCAAAGGATATCGGCCAACATCCACCTAGTCAACACTAGATAAATACTTATGCCTGAGAATCTGAGCCCAAAGCTGATTCTGACCTGTACACTATCGCCAATATAATTTAGTTGCTAGAGCCTGCCCATTCTAGATAGCATATCTAAGACCCAGACCCCCTTCCCTCTTTGGGCGACAAACAACTTCCCATCGAACAAGGTACCACTTAGAAGTCTGCAAATTACCGCTCCAAAGAAACTGGCACAAGAGAGCATCAAATTCTTTAAGAAAATAAACAGGAGCTACCTAAACAAAATATGTAAATTGGAAGAGCCCGAATCACTGTTGAAGAAGGGTATCCCTAGTAGTAGTGGAAAGCCACCAATGAGTCCAGTGATTAACTTTCCTATGCGGCTTATCAAGAAAGTCCTACCAAAGTGGGCTTGGTTGACGGTGAACAACAAGGGGAACACCTAGATAAAGCAAGGGGAGATACCCAATTTGAAACCTCAAAATATCAACAATCCTTATCTGAATAGATTTTGAGGTATTAAAAAAATAGATTGAAGACTTGTGATCATTAAATTTTTGACCCAAAGCAGTTGAGTAGATATCCAACACCCATCTAAAGGATTTTGCTTCATGAATACGAGCAACTCCCATAAGAGCAGTGTCATCCACAAATTGGAGATGAGAAAGCTTTGGCAACCCATGACCCCCAAGTCCAACCCTTAATCATGCCTTGTGAAACCTGAGACTTGATAAATTTGCCCAGGCCTTCAGCTATAATAATAAACAAATAAGGGGAAAGAGGATCCCCTTGGCAAAGACCTCTAGAAGATCCAAATAACATTGAAGGCTCCCCATTGAGAATAATGGAGAAGGATGAGGAAGTAACACAACTCATAGTCTAGCTGGCCCACTTCGAACTAAAACCAAAGGCTATGAGAATTTTCTACAAGAAGTTTCACTTAACTCTGTCATAAGCTTTGGCAATATCAAGTTTGATGAACATAGATTTCTCCTTGGAAACTGTCATAGAGTGAATAGCTTCAGAAGCTACAACCACCTCGTCTAGAATTTGTCTTCCTGCCACAAAACGTCCTTGCTCATCAGAGATTAAACTAGGGAGCCAAGGTTTAAGCCTCTCAGTAATTGGTTTGGTAACAATTATATAGACAACATTACACAAAGCAATAGGCTTGAAGAAGTCCAGTCGATTAGTACCATCCTTTTTAGTAATAAGAACGAGGAAAGTAGAATTCATGTCCTTAAGCATTTGTTTGTTGGAATAAGATTCTCGGACCATCTCCATCAAATCCAAATTGACAATATCCCAAAATTCCCAAAATAATTCAACAAGAAACCTATCCAGACCCGAAGCCTTACCTTTATGCATCCCAAAGACAACCTCCTCCAACTCGGACAGAGAAATTGGACGCATAAGAGACTCATTCATCTCATTAGTAACAAGAGAGGGAATACAACCTAGGATAAGATTTTCCTGATCCATAGCAGGAGGTGAATTGTCAATAAAAAGTGTAGCATAGTACTAAGAGACCTCATGTGACATAGCTGACAAAGAGGTCAACCGATCTCCTGTAGCATTAACCAAAGAGGATATATAACTCTTGTTATGATGGGCCTACACCGACTTGCGGAAAAAAATTGTATTCCGATCTCCTTCCCGAAGCCAGTCATTATAGGCCTTCTACTTCCACAATATCTCGTCCCTAAGTTCCCACTCTTCCAATTCCCGAACAACTTGTGACTTGGCTCTACCTAGGTCCTCTGAGAAGTCAAAATCTTAAATTTGATGAGTGATACCATCAAGGCGAACCTAAAAAGTCATCTTCATGATATGAAGGTTAGCAAAGAATAACCTGTTCCGCTTTTTAAGCTGCCACTTGACAAATTGCAATTTCTTAACAAAGTGATATTATAAGTAGGACTCCTATCTCTCCACCACTGGGCCAATAAGTCATGAAGGGAAGGGTCTCATAGCCACATAAACTGAAACTTGAAGGGGGGATTTTTAGGAATCACCATAGAGGAAGTTGAAAGTTTGATAGGCCATTTATTAGAGCCCCTCCAATCAAGAATTTCAGAAGTAGTACATAGGCTACCACCAACCCAATAGCAAGAAACAAGAACCCTATCCAACCTCTCAAAGATTTCCTCCACACCACTCCTATTATTCCAAGTAAAGATTCCATTACATGGTTTAATATCAATTAAATTCAAGTGATCCACCCCCTTTTCTCCTCTAGACATAAAACTGAATTGAAATCACTAGCCACAACCTAAGGAAGAAGAGGAGTTGTTTCTCTAACATATCGAATATGGGTCCAAAGCAAGGTTTTACCATGAAAATCTATTGGGGCATACACACTAGTAACCAAAATATTCTCACCCGATTCCAAGCTTGAAGGAACCAAAGAAAGAGCAAAGGGGATAGAGATCCACCAATGCGAGACTATCTTCCTTGGATCCCAAAAAATGGCCAACCCTCCAGAAGCACCCACAACTCCAATGTATTGACACTGACCAAAACCCCAAACACTAGAAGCACACCGAAGCATGGAATCAACAGAAAGCTTAGTCTCCTGAATACAAAAAATATCTAGAGAATGAGCTGCAACCAAGTCATGAATAGCCTTTTGTTGAGTGATGCTATTCAACCCCCCAATATTCCAGGAAAGAATATTCATGAAAAAGATGGGGAAAATGAGCCACAATGGGATTGACAAACTCAGACTCCAAATGACCCATTTTTTACTACCCATTTTTAGTATTCATTTTTATGACTCATTTTTAGTACTTATTTTGATGTCCCATTTTTAGTACTCATTTTAATGACCCATTTTTATGACTCATTTTAATGACCCAGTTTGTATACCCATTTTTATGACTCATTTTGAGTACCCATTCTTATTACCCATTTTTAGAGGCATTGAAGGGAGTATGATTTGCATGTTAACTAGGGAATTTATTGTGTGTGGGCATCTATGCTTGAATGATATTTAGCATTCATTTGTATGTGTTTGAAAGAAATTGGACATTCATTTTTTTTTGTATTATCATTTTATGTGGAGTGTATCTACAAAACTATTTTGGCATTCATTGTGCAAAGTGTATGTAAAAATATTTTCAAACTTCAAAATTTTTACTTTTCGTGTGTATGTGTTTGTGAATGAACCTTGATTTAAATTATTGTGTGTGTGAAGGTTTGAAAGTTAACTATGACATTCATTGTGTGTGTGCATGAAATAACTTTAGTTATGTTTTTTTGTTGCATATGAATGTACATCTACTATCATTTTACATGGAGAGTATGTAGAAAATAATTTGACATTAAATTTGTTCGGATTATATATGGAAAAGAATTTCAAACTTGAATAATGTTTCATGTCTATGTGTGTGAATGAACTTTAGCTTTCATTGTATATGTTCACGGGTTTGAAAGTGAAAGTGAATGTTCATTTAATTACACCCACACATATACCCTTAACACAAATTGAATGCCAAAGTAACTTTTACTCACATAGTGAATATTAAAGCTAATTCATGCATTTTCACACACATGCACATAGGTGCGCACAAACAAGAACACATACACACATATATACATAGAGTGAATGTCAAAGTGTTCATTCAAACACATATGTGCACACATAATGAATGTCAAAGTTAACATTCAAACCCAAGTTCATCTCTCTCTCTCTCTCTCTCTCTCTCTCTCTCTCTCTCTCTCTCTCTCTCTCTCTCTCTCTCTCTCTCATGCGCACACATACATAGAGAATGTTCAAGTTAAATTTAAAACTTATACATAGTGAAAGCTAAGGTGTATTCAAACTTATTGTACATATATGTCAACAACATTGAATTTTGAAAGTATTTTGTAGATGTATTTCACGCAATGTAAATTTTAAAGTATTTTGTATATATACACAATAATAGCATAGTTCATTCACATGCACATGTGTGCACACATTGACTAAATGCCAAAATTTACATGCATGCTCACACACACAAAGTATTAAAGAACATGGTTGTTTGATTGACTTATTGATAATAGATGGAGATAATGATAATGATAAAAATTTAGATTAGAAGATAGGATATAAGATGATGATGTTATGATAATGATGAAAGTATTAATATGATGATGATGATGATTATGATGAGAAATAAAGGTTGATGATTTTGGAGGGATACAAAAGGACCACTTAGGATTTTGTGTCTAGACAAACTAAATTGATTGATTCAGTGATCAATGATAGTGGTAACATTGTTGATGATAAAAATAATGTGAGGATTGTGTTGTTGAAAATGAGAAATCTTGATGATGATAGTTTAGATTAAAATGGATCAATATTTGTAGCAAGGCTAACAACAAAAATTGATTGACAACTTGGATATCATGTTGGATTGCATGGTAAAATGGCTAATTGGTATTCCTCAAACATATCACACTAGGGGAAAGCTAGCTAACATTATGTGCTAATCACACACAAAACTAACTTCTTGACAAGGATATAACTAACCTTCACAAACAAGTATTCCTCAAACATATCACACTAGGGGAAAGCTAGCTAACATTATGTGCTACCAACAACATGCACACCACACAAAGGCCCTAACACATGCTTCATGGACAAGTATTCCACAAATATATCATGCTAGAGGCAAACTAGGTAGTATTATGTGCTACCAACGACATGCACAACACACGAAGGCCCAACACATGCTCATTATTAGAAAGAAAAATAGGGGATCACAAACCAAAGTTCTATGTCCCAAGTATTCTTTGTGTTGTATTTATATCGTATACTTAGTAGTAGGAGAAGAATAAGATATTAATATATACGTGGAGTAAGACAAGGTATTAAGGTAACATAAATTAAAAGATAGTCATAACATATTACACAACCACTGATCAATTTCCATATAATGATATAGCATATATTGTATTTCCATCATTCCATCATACATCTCTATTATCATTCATCTATCAAGATATATTCTTTATCTCTTCTTACATACATTACTTTTCTTACTCTATATGTCTCTTCTTGATTACTTCTCCTTATCTATTGCTCTATCATTACACTTTATCCTATTCTATACACATATTTTTCTAATGGGACATGTCCCTTACAAAATGTATTCCTGGGATAACTTATTAGCCAAGAGCTTTGTAACCCTATTGGGATGGTTTGCGATAGTTTTTCTTGCTCTGTGTTTGTACGGTACTTTTTTTCCTACTAACACACACAATGCCATACTAGAGAGTAAGCATTATCCACCCTAGGAAACTCTCAACCTAGGGTATCCTTCCTTCCCTATCAAGTACAACAAGGCCTAGGAGGCATCTTTCCTCCACAAAGACATTTCATGGGTATTCCCATCGAACCCTCTAAAATGTCACACTAATTAAGGCACTCAAGGAAATAAATGAACAATTAACTCACAACCACAAGCACTTGAACAAACATGCATCAAGCACAAACAAACACATGGGAAAGAACATGAACCAAAGATTCAAATATTTCAACATGGGATATGATACTAGATTTAATACCCCAAGTCATACACCCAGAACATTAGCCAGCTAACTAATTTATGTAAATAACAACCACAACCATTAAGATACAAAGACATTTTATCATACACAACAAAATGCACATAAGTGTCTCATAAAACACATTTACATGAGGGTAATGGCAACACAAATGACAACACCACTGTTACAAGAAAGGTGGCACTAGTAGAAGACTTACCAATCATATCCTAAAATCACTATGATGAGCCTACAAGAGGGGAACAACACTCATGATGATGATTGGGTACTAACCCATGATTGCACTCTCATGAGATAACACAATGGGATGATGAGAGAATCACCAACCTCAAATCCACACCAATACACTCTAACAACTCAAATAAATACCACAAAAAGCCACACATTTGTTTGTCTACTAGGAGCTGGCACCCCTTGATTAGGTGACTCAACCACTTCTTTCCAAAACAAGGAGTAGGAAGAGGTCACATTCACCTCTAATCTAATCAATAACAACCTCAAACAACACCTAGATACAAGGACAAGCCTTCACAATAGGTTGTCTTACTTGTAGATACAAGTCATCTACCAACTAGAGAAACAATAGGTCACTTACAAGCAATGGTATGCTTCCTAATACAAAGAGGTGCCATGAACTAAAATAGTTTTTGAATTTTTTTTAAAATCAAAGACATCTTTGATTTTGTCAATACAATCATCCTATTCAATTAATTATCAAACTTATACTTACAATTGATTCTTTATAGCTAGTCAATAGATATTAAGGTATTTCTAAGTAATATTAAGTGCTTGAATTCTTTTATTGCACACTAAGAAGAATTCAAGAGTGAAAATACAAATTAAAGATTAGAGATAAAAAAAATGCACAATGTGAGATTTATCCAAGAACACAAGGCAACAAGAAACAACAATGAGAGAAAATGGAAAACAAAAGAAGACGATTGCATAAAATGAGTGAGTATATACGAGAGGTGTGGAGGTATATAAACTAAAAAAATCCTACCTACCACCCTACCTAACTTGCCACATAGACAAGATTCCACATGTTCAAGTGACCTAAGAACCTAAGCATGATTCACACTAACAACCCCCCTCAAGCATAACTTAGGTGAGGCAAAAGAGTGGGTCCTGACATTAAATCCTAATAAGGTACTCAAGTACAATACCTAATTATAATGCACCCCATAAAGAAGAGGAGGAAACCTTGTGGGAAAAACTCCCCCTAAAAAATAAGAACTCTAATGCGAAGTACAAAACCCCATATGAGAATAAAATCCTTCCCATAAGAGAAGAGGAGAGAGATCATGTAGCCCACCCTCAATTAAGAACACCCCCAATAAAGAATCTCTTGCAGTGATGATAGATATCTGACAATGAATGTTGAAGATGATATAATATCCCGTGTCTAAATCTGACCCTATTGTGATGATTTGAGCTCCAAGGAATATTGTCAAACACTTGTCTTGAAAAGTTTGTGCTTGTTGTTCTTGTTTCAGTTTGTTTGGGTATGTTTTGATGATTGCTAATGATGACAAGAAGCTTTAAAAGAATGTAAATAATCTCAACAAATAACAAAGATGCAATGCAAGACTTCTCTTTGAGATATCCAATTTCTTTATGAAGATTGAAAATGACTATAACTGATTCTTAAAGCCAATAAGTATTTCTACAAACTCCTGGCATGCATACTAGTGATTCAATATAAACTAAATGAATAACTATAGCCAAGGCATTTCATCAAACAATTATCATGCAACCTCTCCTTCCTTTTATTGATATTCTATCTCATTACAATGCTAGTATAGAATGATGGGCTAGGACTATTGGCATTACAATGTAAGTCTGAATACTAAATGCAATTTTAGAGAGTTGGAAGTGATTTTTATTTCAAATAGATTATATATATACCAACTCATTTATGCCAAAACATACTCGGAAAGACAAGTTGTTCAATTTTATTGAAATCTTGAAATGCACATTTATATATGAATGTGACAACTGAAAGTGATTGATCTGCCTTAGTGATAAATGTTCTCCACCATATTAAACATTCAAAGGGCTCCAAATTCCATGGCATCCTCAAAGTGATGAAATATGCACCAAAGCGTAGGTGTTTTGCCTCAAGTTTACATGTCCCTTCCTAGAACTTTGCTACAGACTGTTGTAAGTTGCAATATGCACTTTGTGTGCCTACGTGGCTATGTAGAGAGGCACAAACAGTAAATGGAACCCTCCTCAATGATCTACCTTCATACCCTTGACTCTTCTTGAAGTAAAAAATGCCTCTCTAATGAGTAGCATGAGTCCCATGTGCCAAAGGAATTAAGGCACAACAACAACAACAATATTATTTGTAACAGTGAATACCTCTTTTTTAAGTCTTTGGTCTGCAACAAGTATTCTTCAAACCCTTGATGATAAACTTCAGAAACTTCACTAATTAAGCTCAATGGTGGACTCTGATATAAATCCACTCTTCTTAGAAGGTCTGGGTTTGCGTCTAACCTTTATCTTCCAAGGGGTTTCGTCCTCAAAATGATCCAGTCACTGAATATCAACAACAAGAGAAATTGCTTCAATATAATATTCTCATAACATGCTCTTGAAGAAAGACAAGGTTTGTTTATAAAGACTCCTCAAACTTCAAATCAATCTCCAAGCTCAATGTCCTGATTAATTTGAAAAACAGGCTTTAAGGACCTGAAACCTTTTACAAAAAGAACAAAAGATAGTTCAGCAGAGAACAACTAGACCAACATAAAACCAAAATACAAAAGACTGGCAAGAAGGCTAGTAAGCCGAATGGACAGCAAAAGACTAGGAACAACAAAGCATAAAAAACCAAAAAAAGACCTAGTCAGCTAACAACACCTACATAGACTTAAAAAGATCAGCAACCTTGATGACTAATAGGTCATAATTTGCCGAAGCAACTTTGAGCTCTTCGATTTCCTTGTTTGTCTTTTTCTCCCTCTTCTTGCCTTTGGTCCTCGTTCTTGGTCCTTGCACATCTCCCATGCCTTCCATGCCAGGTTCCCTCTCCAAGGATCCCTTCTCATTCTCCAGCTTACTGATCAGGATTTTGATGTTATCAGTCGAGGCCTTCAGAATGTTATAAATTTGTTCAACAATGCTTCTAAGATAGGTATCTGTTTTGTTGAGTCTGTTTTCAGCATCCACCATTCCCTGGTCCCTAGCAATATCATTGTTTTTTATTTCCTCCAGGGCCTTCTCCACTTGCTCAAACCTTGGGTTGAAGGCGTCCCTAATCTCTTCAGCTCTGGCAATAGTCTTTCCCAAATCATCAACATACTTAGCCATGGATTTACCTTCACCGATGCTAATTGTCTCCAGAATTTGAACCCTATGACTCAGTTTCTTGTTTTCCTCCACAAATTTCTTATGACTGTTTATGAGCCAGTCGAGGGTATCCACAAACCCCTTCAAACCCTCAACAAAAGGGTTTGAAGGGGGGTTTTTTTCACCATCCTTGGACTGATCAGTATTGGGTACATCTCCACCGGTAATATGTTCGGCATCACCATCAACACTCTGGTTGAAACCATCCCCCATAATCTCCTCCTCAACTTTTTGGTCTGCATCAGAATCCTTTCTCTTCTCTTTGTCCTTCGACTCCAACTCAGAATTGCCCTGCCTTTTCTTCTTTTTCCTTTTCTGAAAGGAAGATCTAGGTTTCTTCTTCTAAGGGGACAGAGAGTCATCCTTTTCAAATTTCTCAGAGACCTCCTCCTCCGAGGAAGAGTGAATCTGGAAGACCTTCTCTTTGCTTTTTTTCTTGCCCTTAGAAGAGGATGACTTAATGCTCACCTGTTTTCTTTTCTTACCAAATTCAACCTCAGAGTCCTCCAGACTCTCCTCAGTCTCGCTTTTCAAATCACCATCAAAATCCTCACCCACAGAAAAATCAGAGTCTAACCCTTCCTCCTCAGAATCAGAGATAGAAACCTGGGGGCGGGCGATTTGATTAGCTTTAATATGATCATAGATTAGAACCATAAGACCTTGGTGCATAGCAGTGTCTCCCTTAGGGTTCTCTCTATGGGATTTGATAGTGGCATTCATTGAGCAAATCAGGAAATAGGGTATGTTAACTTTGTCTTCATACCTGAAATGGTTGAGCAACATGAAATGGTAGCCATAAAATTTGGTAAATCTGCCATCCAAAGTGATGTAGCACATAATTGCAAACAGAACCTCCCTCCAAGGCTTAGCAAAAGCCCTGGGAGGGTAGTAGGTCTTGCTAAGCTTAACCAGGCGCTTCTTCTCCTTAGTAGTTTCAGGGTATTGCTCGATGGTCTCCTTGCTAAGATTTTTGTCCCTATAGAAATTACTTCCCTCCCTCCAGAGACTCGTCACCTGAGCAATGAGGTCTTTGTCAATGGAGATAGTTTGATCTCCCATCTTTAGGGTGCCCTTCTTCCATTTTTTGCTGAAAAACTTAGTGATTTTAGCATCCCTCCCATGGAGTCTTTCCATATACTTCATTAGCCCGCCCCTCTACAAGATACTCCAGATTTCCTCCTTTTGTTTCCATTCCTTACAATTACTGGGCTCGTAGCGACTCCTGTTACCTCCCATGATTTCACAACTCAAACCAGAAAATCGAGAGTTGCAAATAGCTAAAGGAAATAAATTTCTCGAAGCGACCCCAAAAACCCAGAAAGCATAGGAGAAGGTGGCATTCGTCTTATCATTATTGGTACTAACACAATAATAATTAATATTAGCCCTTCAAGTCATGTTATTAATCATTATATAATCCATTTAAAATCTTTGAGGTGCAGTTATATCGATCCATGAAAATGATCAATCTGGCATCATTGAGGAGATCCTCTTCACCCTTCCAGGTAATCATGTTGTCATGAGTGACCGCCACGTTAACTGCCCAGTCAACGGGGCCATTTGCTTCACGATAAATGTGAGAGATAAAACATTTATCAAAGGTTTTAATAAGATCCCTAGCAGCCTTAATGATATTGTTGATAGTCCATGAGGGCTTAGTAATTCCTTTAAGGCAGTTAATGATATTATTAGAGTCCCCCTTGATCCAGAGGTAAGAACAGTTCCACCTTTTAGCGAGAAGGATGCCTTGGAGAGCAGCCATAGCTTCCACCATGTGGTTAGTTTGGAAACCTATAGGGACAACAACAATTTCCTTACAAATGCCATTTTCATCTCTGAGAATTGCACCACATCCCGCTGGTCTAGGATTGCCTTTAGCATCACCGTCAAAGCTGATTTTGAACCATCCATGAGGGGGAGAGTACCATTTATCTTCAAGTCTCTTACTTTGTTTAGAATCAATCCTAACAACACTCTTCAAGTTCCAGGAGTTGAGGATGTGAGCTTCCAAGCAATTGGTAGGATTGCAAGGTTCTCCAATGATCCCAAGGTTCTCCACTATTGCCCTTTGAATTTTTTGAAAAACAATACCTTGGGGGAGAGAAGTATCCCTGAAGATGTGATTATTCCTTTCTTTCCAAATCCCCCATAGGATGTAAGGGAGAGAGAGCTTCCACAAAGTTATCAAAGAGGGATTAGGCCAATGGTAACTCCAAGAATAGAACAAATCTTGAATAGAGTTAGAAAACACCCATTCCATACAAAAATTCTTAAGAAAGATTTCCCAAATAGAGACAGTGAAAGAACAGTGAATATCCAAGTGGTCCACAGACTCTTCCTCCTCATGACACAAAACACACCTATTGGGGAGATTAAAACCTCTAATCTTCAGTTTGTCTAGTGTCAAAAATTTTGTTTTGGAGAATAGTCCAATAGAAGATATTGATCTTCGAAGTAAGACCCTTAATCCAAGCTTTAGACTAGAAGGGGTTCTTTGAGGGGGCTGGAGTCAAATAAATCCTCCTTTACTTTTAATTCCTCATTAAGGCCCGATTTCCCATAAAAGATATATTAATAACATTTAAAATGTTATTTCATTAAAACTTAGGGAAAACATTTAATATTTCATTAAGATTTGCATTCATAATTAATTCCTCAAATGGCCCCCTTTTCATGATGAATTGACCCTCAAGTTATAACTTATATTATCACCTTTTAATAAATAATTATCATTTAGGTCAATTAAACATTAATAACTTCTCAAATATTCATTATTTTTCAAACCCGTCTAAACCAAAGGGTCAATAAGTGCATCCATTGCACATCTGACTGCCTTACTAAAAATAGTAGGGGTCCCTCTCAATCAACCACTAACTTAATATAAATAGTAAGTGTGTGGAACAGAGTCAAACGAAGGCCAAACTGAACCAAACAAACAATCCTAAACACTTCTGACCTCTGAAATGGAAATAAGCCTCACACTGCTAATTGGGACCCTCTAACCATCAATTTTAGCCTACGAGGGCCAATAATAGGCTAATCCAACCATAAACCATATCATCCCAAAAAGGGGACACTATAGCTCGTCATCCCTGAAATTGCTTGTCCTTAAGCAATCTCATAAATAAAATAACACACTAGTCCACCCGTGTCCCAAGGGAAGAACTATGTAATGTCCCTCATATCACCAATGAGCTCCTGTAACACCAACACCAATAGCACTAATAATACCTGTCAAACCAAATCAATTCCAACAGTAGGTGTCACTATAGTATAACCCTCATGAGGAAGCAACTTAGAGTGTTGACAAAGTTTGCTTCCCAACTTTGCGCCAAGCAAGTTGTCATCCACATTATTAAGCATATGTGCCACTAAATTGCACATCCAAGATAGGTCATATACATGAGGATCAAAAGTAAAACCGTAGGCACTTCTCACTATGTAAACACTTGAAAACTCCTCAGCAAACCCTGTCTGAAGACCCGATGCACTGGAAGGGTCCCAAACACTATGATCAATACTCATCTCATGACTGGGGTCAAGAGAGTGATCAACATCTAATTCAAAAAGGGGATTATCATAAGACAATGCAACATATACCTCAAATAAGGGATTGTTCACAAATTGAACAATACCTTCATGTTGATCTAAATCATTCAACTCTGAACCCCCATCATCTGACTCATCACCAAAAACACCTACGGTAGATGTAACTATAGGAAAACCTGGTGCAACATGTGATTGTTTGTTGCTCTCAAGGGATGCACTCATCCCATCTGTATCTACATCACTCACCTCATGATAAGCAATATCATGTGTGCTATCATTAGTGCACACATCACCTAAGGTATTGTTGCTATGTACCTCAAAAGATGGCTCAACTGGTAAGGTAGAAGTTGTTGATATGACAATATCTTCACACACTTCCACCTCAAATGTAATTGCATGTCCATTCAAGTCACTGTCTTGGGATTCATTGCCAACCAATGAATTTTCTGATTTATTTTCCAAGGTCTGATTTGAAAAATCAGATTTGTTGTGGCATGACTCCTCCACACACAATGCATCAATCGTACCTAAATCCCAAGTATCTTCACTTGACAATGTTATAGAACCATCAATCTCATGTGTAGTAATTGTTGTCTCATGCTGACGCATAGGAACCTTACTGCTATCATGAAAATCAGAACTATTGTGGCTCATATTCTCCATGCATTCTCTATGTTTGACACTCATATATTGCGTGCCAACATTCAAAGATTCTTCCACAACATTTTTTGCACTAACCGTGACATCTAAACCACCGTCATTCTCTAGAGGAGGTATGTTGTCATAAAATAGAATCAGGAGCTACATCATACTTATCTATAGTATCATCAAAAGACTCAACCAAAACTTCATCCTCTGCTAACTGTGCATTACCATGTGCTGGTTCAAGAGATTCCTTCAAGGGAAAATGAAGTGTATCATGTGCCATACTTTATGTCCCATGGCTGCAATGTAAATCAGCATGTGTATAAGTCTCCTTAACCACCTTATCTCTGCATTGGTGTTTAGGCTCCCAAAAACCTTTGCAAGTGAAGCATAGACCTTGTCTTCTCATTTCATTCTTTCGCATTATGGGAGTTCCTATAACCTGTTCATTTAGTTTAGATGTAGAACCATCTTCATTATCTTCTTTAGTATATCTACCATACCTGCTCACTTTGTGCCCATGACTAAATTGTGTCCCTTTAGATGAAATTTTCTCCTTATACACCCTCCTAATACACTTTACCAACCCAATCTCTTAAGGCCTATAGGTGACAAAAAAATTTAGATAATCATGAAGAGAGTACTGGCCTTTAAATTCATCTAGCAAACTCTATTAAATTTCAAAGATTCGAAGAGCTTCTCATTCACATCTTTCCCTTATCTTGATGGCATCCTATTCAATCTCTTCCCTGGATTTTCCTACAATACTGTAGCAACCCATAACTGAAACTTATGTACACTGTTCATTCAAATGATGCAATGTGCGATCTCTGAATATTTAATTGAAACCCCAACAGAATGACAAGAAACCTCTTTGATACCACTATAATATCCCTTGTCTAAATCTAACCTTGTTGTGATGATTTGAGCTCCAAGGAATATTGTTAAACACTTTTCTTGCAAAGTCTGTGCTTGTTGTTCTTGTTTCAATTTATTTGGGTTTTTTTTTAGGATTGCTAATGATGACAAAAAGATTTAAAAAAATGTAAATAAGCTTAACAAATAACAGAGATGCAATGCAAGACTTCTCTTTTAGATATCCAATGGCTTTATGAAGATTGAAAATGACTATAACTGATTCTTATAGCCAATAAGCATTTCTACAAATACTTGGCATGCATACTAGTGATTCAATATAAACTGAATGAATAACTAAAGCCAAGGCATTTCATCAAATAGTTATCATGCAACCTCTCCTTCCTTTTATTGATATTTAATCTCATTACAATGCTAGTATAGAATGATGAGCCATGACTCTTGGCATTACAATGTAAGTCTGAATACTAAATGCAATTTTAGAGAGCTGGAAGTGAATGTTATTTCAAATAGATTATATATACCAACTCATTTATGCCAAAACATACTCAGAAAGACAAGTTGTTCACTTTTATTGAAATATGGAAATGCACATTTATCTATGAATGTGACAACTGAAAGTGATCGATCTGCCTTAGTGATAAATTTTTTCCACCATATTAAACATTCAAAGGGCTCCAAAGTCCATGATATCCTCAAAGTGATGAAATATGCACCAAAGCTCAAGTGTTTTGCCTTAAGTTTAAATGTCTCTACCTAGAACTTTGCTATAGACTGTTGTAAGTTGCAATTTGCACTTTGTGTGCCCACATGGCTATGTAGAGAGGCACACACAACAAATAGAACCCTCATCAATGATATACCTTCATACCCTTGACTCTTCTTGAAGTAAAATATGCCTCAATAATGAGCAACATGAATCCCACGTGCCAAATGAATTAAAGCACAACAACAACAATATTCTTTGTAATAGTGAATACCTCTTTTTTAAGTCTTCAATCAGAAACAAGTATTCTTTAAACCCTTGATGGTAAATTTAAAGAAACTTCACTAATTAAGCTCAATGGTGGACTCATATATAAACCCACACTTCTTAGAAGGTCTGGGATTGCATCCAACCTACAGCTTCCAAGGGGTTTCATCCTCAGAATGATCTAGTCATAGAATATCAACAATAAGAGAAATTGCTTCAATATAATACTTTCATAACATGCTCTTGAAGGAAGACAAGGTTTGTTTATAAAGACTCCTCAAACTCCAAATCAATATCCACGCTCAATGTGGGATAAATCCTCCTTTACTTTTAATTCCTCCTTAAGGCTCAATTTCCCATAAAAGACACATTAATAACATTTAAAATGTTATTTCATTAAAACTTAGGGAAAATATTTAATATTTCATTAAGATTTGTATTCATAATTAATTCCTCAAATGGACCCCCTTTCATGATGAATTGACCCTCAAGTTATAACTTATATTATCACCTTTTAATAAATTATTATTATTTAGGCCAATTAAAGATTAATAACTTTTCGAATATTCATTATTTTTCAATCCCATCTGAACCAGAGGGTCAATAACTGCATCCACTGTGCATCTGATTACCTTATTTAAAATAGCAAGGGTCCCTCTCAATCAACCACTAACTTACTATAAATAGTAAGTGTGTGGAACAGAGTCAAACAAAGGCCAAACTGAACCAAACGAAAAGTAATCCTAAACACTTCTGACCTCCGGAATGGAAATAAGCCTCCTGCACTGCCAATTGGGACCCTCTAATCGTCAGTCTTATCCTACAAGGGCCAATAATAGGACAATCCAACCATAAACCATATCATCCCAAAAAGGGGACAATACAGATGATTCAAGCCCATTGAAAGGGAATCCTCCCCTTAGGAAAAAATAAAATGATAGAAGTATGCAAGTTATCTTCCCATTCCTGAAAAGAATATAAGAGAAGAAAACTCAATATATATGATGCCTCTTAACACTTCTCAAGTGTCCCCATGTCAATGTCGAAAGGTACCATAGCCAAATTAAGTGTTCTAAGCCACAATGATGAAGATGACAATCTAGAATATGATGAAGACTCATGCAAATCCTAGCTTGAAGACAATGATGATCCCTCTGAATCATGCTCAAATATCTCCACAATAATGTCAAATTGTAAAAAAGGATGATATAGAGATGGAACAAGAGGTTCTAAAGATGTGCCCATAAAATCAAAAGAAGATGATGCAACTCCATAGGAGTTGAAATGCTAAAATTAGGAGCCTCAACCTAGGGATGCAAAGTAAGGTCTTATTCATTCACTATCTCCACTTCCTCAATCCTCAATGAGGTTGGATACAATTAGGTCCAACTTCAATCCTCAATGAGGTTGGATACAATTATTAATTGTTTCTCTTGTGGATATAATATGATTGGATATGTTTATGCAAGGATTTAGGTAAAATGATAGGAAATTGACAATATTCAACATGAACATAATCAAGAGACAAAAAGAACCTATGCGAACAATTTGGAGTTGAAAGTGTCATACTATGGAGATAGGCACCCTATTCCTATAGGTGTCTTCATCAATTGAGGCTTGAAATTCTGAATCAGGATTCTCTATAGATATTTCCCTCCAAAATTTAGCTTAAAAGTTTTAAATAGGCGAGCTAATGGACATAGTCCAAGGGTTTTTGCCTATTCAAATTCTGGGACTATGCATCTCAATTAGCTTTGCATAATCATGCAACTTTTAACTGCCAAACCTGTAATGTGCATCTATGAAGAGGGAAAATTTTGTATTGTATAGGGGATTTCCTAAGTCAAACCCTGTGTTGATGTTCCCACCTCCACTAAAACTATGATAATGTAAAAGAGAGATTCCCCTAGTACAGTAGAGGCTAAATCATAATTGAAATACTGAAATAAAATGATATTACCTTAGCATTCATAATTGTGGTGATGCAATGCTCTTTAGAAAAGTTCTTCAAGTCTTGATGCAATGACATGACATGATAAAATCAATCATAAAAGCACACTTTAGTGTAGGTTGCTATAACTTTTTGCTCCATAATGCTCAAATTTGAAGATATTGTTCAATGATTAGGAACTTGATTAATGATAGATTGGATACCTTATTAATGAGAAACAATTAATTTATATGTTTCACAAGGTATATCCTAGTTTAAGTTGACTTCCAATGATCATATAAAATATCAGGATCAGATCACAAATGGTAGGAATCAACATTCACACACATTTGAATTTGGGCTACTTTTGGAGGTACTAGGGTGCTAGTCACCATAGTCCACTAAAAAAGGGACTAGAGAAAGGTCCTTGTAGAGTGTCAAGTCTCTATACATGGGATTTGGTCACAACATCAGCATATAATGACAGTTTGGATGTGATAGGACCAAAATAGGTTTTAAATGAGCTAGGAGGAAAGACACTAAGTCAAGGGTCCAAAAAGAGAGTGAAATTATAAAGGGGTGCAAATTTTTGACACTACATTTAGCCCCTACTTTAGTGGGAATGTGAACTTATGCTCATACTCAGTTTAGTAGAGAAAGAGTTGCAGGGTGCAAGACTAACAAGGAATAAGATGTCACTAAGTTGAGAGAACAAGCCCCCAAGCTTAGGATCTTATCTACTCACACAACAACATCCAAAGCAGGATACACAAAACATAGGACAAAATAGAAGGGGAACAAAAAGACACAAACAAAGGGGTTAGCACTAAAAACAAAGTCTCCAAGTCAACTAGTTGAAGAGTCTTGATAGCAAATGTCTCAATCACTAATATCATTCTTGGAATAATATTACAAGAGCACAATCATATTTCTAAGAAGAGAAGACACCAATTGATGAGACAAGGACTGATGGAATCACAACTAGCAATATGTTAGGGGTCAATGGAGAAAGTGTTATGTTGGGCGATTCATGTTAAAGGCATGGATTCTATTGGCTAGCAAGTTGCATTGTGCTATGCGATCCATGGAATGCATGAATTTTATTAGACAACAAATTTCATAATGTTGTGTAATTTGTGTAGCACAACAAATAATTAATTTAGAAAACTCCATTGTGCTAGGTAACGAACAACAACAATCATACTAACAAGTTGTGTTATGCTAGATGAAAAATGCTCAGGGAGTGGAAAGTAACGACAAAGATCAAACTAGAAATCCTCACTAGACTAGTTGACCAATGCCACAGGGTGCATAAAACATGTTTGTTAAAGGATCAAGCTAGCAAGTTTTGTTATGCTAGAATATTGGGATGAATAATATGGATGATATTGGCTATTAAGGTGTTTTATGCTAGGTGATCCATAAATCATCAATGCCTCAAAAGATCACAATAGTAAGCCACACTATGCTAGATGATCAAAACAAAGTTTAAATTTCATGCAAGTTGCCAGAGCTAGATTGATAACCATGCCTCAAGGAGCTTTATGCAACACAACACCACCACCTGAGAGGTACAACAATAAATAAAATGAGAAACAAGGAGGCCTCATATGTCCCCCTTAAGATGTCAACATATTTTCATATCAATAGCATAATGAAGATAGAGATCCACATCAAGGATAAAAAAACCTTCAACACCAAGGAGATATCCTTAACAAAAATGCATGTGTCCATGCTAAGAAGGGGGTTCTTATAAAAGATGTAGATCATCATGCAAGAAAGAGATTAGTTGTAAAGAGATTCTTATGAAGGATACATTGCTATCAAAGGGGGAGGAAGATATATTTTTGTAAAGATATCTACCTCCATAAAGAAGGGAGATCTTTTAGTGCCCCTCCCATGACTCATCCTTTATGGGAGGGTGAGATATACACTTTTAGATTTGTGCTATGATAGTCTCTTTGACATTACTGGATTCATTATGATTTATGTGGATGAAGTTATGTCTTGGACTAATATGTTGATTAGTTTTATGCACTCACTATTCATGTATGGATTATAATGCTTATGAGGTTATGATGGCATCTTGATTATGGTAACCCTATTCCATGATTATGATGATGATTGTGATTGTCTTCTAGTGTCTTCATGATAGGGATGGTGGCATACCACTCATTGCAAGCATGATATGGCATTGCGATTCTGTATCACTTGCTTATTCATTTATGATATATTTTGTATATGTTGTATCATGGTTATTGGTGATTGCAGGATTGCAGGTACCAAACATCGAGTCCACTTGGTCTCACAGGTCTGAGTGCATCTTTATCCCAATGGCAAGTTGTTGGAGATGGCATGTGTTTCCCTCTTACACTCTAGGCTTAAGTTGTTCACCTTGTCAATTGTGTTGTGGCGCAAGTTGGTGGTTAGAGTCTTGTATCAATGTTTGACCCTATGTCGGGTTGCTTGACATGTTGTGAGTATGTGATTTATATTTAGTTAATATAATATTAATACTATAGTTGATTTATGTGATAGTTTGATTATATTTGATATTTATTTGTATTGGCTTGGTTAATGATTATTGAGCTTGATTTATTTATTTAATTAATTTATTGTTTATTAGCTATTATTAATTATTTAGTTTGTTAATGTTTTCTTATGATTGGTTGATTTTATATTTAATTGGATTTTATTGTGTTAGCTTTTATTTGTTTAATTTGTTGTTTATTAATTGGTTTTGATTTATTATTTATTATTTATTTATTGGGCCTTTTTGGATTATTTTAATTAAGTTATATAGTTGAGGCTCTGATAATTATTTGTAATTAAATTATTGGGATTTTATATTTTATTTGCCCATAAAGCTTGTTTTACTCTTTTGATGTATTAATACTCTTTTATTATTGATTAAGTGATTAAAATATTAAATATGATATATTATATAGTTTACCTACCCTTTTACCCTATTGGTTGAGTTGTGGGAGGTAAGTAAATAATACTATTAATATTACTTGCATCGATTTTATGCATGGTGGGTGTAATATATAGTTTTATAGAATCTTTTGATTGGTTGATATTTTTTAATAGTTTTGAATTAATTATCTATTTATTCAATTTTATGAGAATGTTGCCAGGTTACCATACGGAAGAATTTTGTTTGCATTTTGGAATTGGAATAGGATTGAAGCTTGGATTGTTGGATATTTTTCATGATTGCAATTTGGACTTTTCTCTTCTTTGAATTCTTTTGTCATTTCTACGAATTTCTAGGTTGGAGTTTCAACTCTACTTTGGAGTTTCATTTTGAAAATATTGTCTTCATTGTGTTTGTTGAAAGATTCATTGTTAGATATATTTGAGTGTTTTAAGATCACAATTTAGTTTGGGGAAAATATTTGTATATACTTTTGTGTATGTGTGTGATATTGGCATAATCTGAAAAGAGAGTGTTGTCGGGAATAAATGTTCTGTATTTCCAATATGATTCTATGTTTTTCTCCTTCTCGATGGTCTTGTCAGGCTTTCAAATTCCTTTGTAATTATGTTTCGTGTTCCATTGTGCTTTATTGCATCTCCTTGTGTCATTCTGTGAGTTTGATGTAATTCTAAGTATGACTGTGTAAAGGAGGTGTAGGGATTCGGTGTTGAATTTCATCGGTTAGACTTTTTCAGTCCAATTTATGTTGGTATGGCTTTATTTTGTTCTCCCACACCTTTTTGGAGCTTCATCTATTCATTTTGGGAGCCTATGTGCGATTTGCGTAAGTTTCGTCAATTTGTTTGTCCATTTTCTTTTATTTTTTATCTTTGAACTCTATGTGCTAATGTTTGGCATAGGTGTGCTAATATTTGGCCCAAATGCATTAATCTAGCCTGTGGATACGCTAGACTAGTCTTTTTATGCACTGTTCTACTCTGTGATGTCAGTTTTCTCAGTTTTGCTATGTTTGATCATGTTTTCAGGAGACAAGTGTTTACCCAAGGCTAACATGTTTATTGTTGATGTTTTTAGAGTTGGTTTTGATTTTATATTGATCCTTTCATGATTTTATATGCCTCCAGTAGGATGATTTGTGTCTTATCATTGAGGGTTGTCCATATGTGATGCTTAGCTCCAGCAAGAGGATGAATGCCTTGTTGTTGAGGAACGGTTATGAGACCTCTAGTGGGATACTTGTGCCTCACTATTGAGGATTGGTATTGATTTTTAATTATCTTTGATCTCATGTATTTTCCTTGCTTCATTATTGTATTGATTTGGTGGAGGCTCTTGCTTTGCATATGGGTATATGCTTTAGTTTGTATCAGTGATGTTGTGATTGTGTTTATGTCTTTGGAGAGCATTCACGATGTTGATGTGATGTTATTTTGGTTATGTTTCACCCTAAGGTATTGGTCTATGATTAAGGGGAGTGGGCTCTTGCATGTGTGGATCGAGGTTGTGAGAAATAGACCGCTGGGGTCTAGACCAACCAAAGAACCACATCAAGAGTTTTTCTTTGTAATTGCAAGTGATAACCTAATAATTGATTAGTGCGTTTGGGTAATTAGGAATTCATTTAATCAAGATAATGAAATTGGTTTATTATGCCCCACCCTCATAGCCTTTGAGTGGAGACTTGAGATGAGCTTTAGAAGACCGTGGATAATTGACAAAGGTTCCAACTCACACTCAAGACCTAAGCTGACACCTATCAACCAAAGGACACGATATGACCTAACAAGACTCAAATATAGTAAATCAACACCAAAGTACAACACATGACTAAATCAATGCAATCAACCTCCAGAGGTGAAATCAATCAAATTAACACTTAAGGAACTAGGACTCAAATGTAGGAAGAGTGTCATCACATGCTATCAAATGATATAATAGAACTCTTACCCAGCATCTATGATACACATGCGGAACCATCTCAACCTTAGAGGAAATCAAGGGAGTTTGGTTTATCTGGTTACTAGATCTGCTACCTCACATTGCTGCACTAGAAATCCAATCATGAGATGGGAATACACACACATATTTCTTATCTTATTAAGATGAGTTACTTCTACCCAAGCCACTTATTATTAATCTATTATGTTATCACTTGATCATTACAAAACACCTCCAATGAGTTATCCAGACATTCTAGACCTCGACTCCACAACACAACGAATCCTAGCAGTCTATTCCTCGTGACCTCGGCAAACTCATGGAAGACCACTCTGCCTAACCATGCTCCTAGGACATAGGTTAAAACATACATCCAAAGAACATAATATAACATCAAGAAGGCTCACAAATTATATACAAACAATCATAACAAACTGAAAACAATCTACCCATGAAAAAGCACATAAAGCCATACACATGGAAGAGGGCCTTCACCAAATCATCACAAAGGAAAAACCAATCATGAATGCAATCCATAAATGGAATAAAAACCATAGAAAATCTTCTATAGTGATTTATAGCACATCCCACTAGAGTTATACAATCAATCTCTCAACGGCGAGGGTCTCTCCCAATCGTCAAAGCCACATAACACATACGAACACCTTAATGATAAGGTATGAATACTCTTACCATAGTACAAGAAACCTTATAAGGGATCAAAATACATCATAACAAACTCTGAAAAATTCCAATACATATTGTACAAGCCTCTGTAATATTCACACAAACCAAAGATGCACTCAAACATGCTAAAACCTGACTTCCAGAGACCCTCGAGACATCTCAACGCCTCTGAAACCTAGGATAACATTCTTGCTATGTATGGTAGCATTTATTGTCAATGTGATGGTGTTTCTGGTCTCTAGGGTGGTGTTTCTGGTTATTTTGCTTGAATCTACAAATTAGTACATCAGCTCTCATGGTAAGTTTGTCACAGCATATGGTATGAACTGTGGAGTTCTTGGCATTTATGGTGGCATTCTTGGTATGTAGGGTTGCATTTCTCATATTTTATGCAGTGTTCCTGGGTGTTTCCATGGTATTTTTGGTAAAAGTGTAGAGAACAGTTCAATGCAAAGGCATATGGCTTAGGAGGAGTCTCAGGAAGACTCAAGGGTACAAAATGACCCTCATACCAAACACAGGTGGTCTAAAACATTAAAATATCATCATAGGCAATCAACATATTCACAAGATAGCCACTGAAAGAAAGTTGAAGAAGAAAATCCCTCTCCCACTGAGCATACACAGAGAAATAGGAGCCCAAACCACAGAGGAGAGAGGGAAGAAAGTAACAATCAACAAGAATGAACTCAAACAAGATAGAAAAGGTCCAAAAATATCGAAGACAAGTGGAAGGAAATATCCACACTTCCACAGACTAGTCACAAAGAAACACAACACTCCTAATGAAAACAGGAAGCCAAAAATTGCACTTTCCCCATTCCAAACTTGCACAACAAACTAAAATCCACTAAGGAAGATCATTTCCATAATCAAATCAAACTCCAAGAACAAATCAAATTAAAAAATTGCAGACATGGAGAAGACAATCTTTTCTGGAAATGAAATGCAAAAGTAGAGCCACCAACCTGCAATTTGCAAAACCAAAAATTGAAGGAGAAATTTGAAAATGCCAAGCCTTCCAAAATCCAAATCGCAATCTAAACTCCAAATCCAATTCAAAAATCCTCTTTCAATGATCTACCGGATGATTAATCCGTGCACAGACTAGCAAGCCAAAATAAATAGAAAATTAGATTTAAGACTATAGTTTTCTCCACCAATAGAAAAATTCCAAAAACCATATATCTTACTTACCATCACAAAGGTCAAAAAATACATATTATAAATATATATTTCTTACCTACTCAATCAAGCCGACCAATCAAAAATAAGGGTAGGTAAAATAAATCAAACTCAATTACATTAGTATAGGAATGATAATTACTTGGGAGATACAAATATTTCCTCATAATTAGGTGGTAGGTAGGAATAATATTATTTACAAATAATTACCCATACTTTAATTAAATAGTTCCCATGCAATGCTTTATAATTAATTACCATTATTCATAATAACACCAATAATTAAAATAAAAAAAAAGAGCTCAAATAAATAATTAAACTAAAATCCATAAATAAAAGTCATCCCATCAATAAATCAAATAAATTAAATAATTAAATAATAAATGAAGCTCAATTAAATCTCAATAAATTAGATTAAATAGATTAATTACTTAATTAGATTCTTAATTAAAATGAATAATCCAATCATGCAATAAAGCCAATAACTAAGCCACGATTGAGAAAAATAAGAAGTCGAAGAGATTTGACCTCATGACCTATGAAACAAGGTGGAAGAGAATTAACCAATACACCACATCTCCTAGTTGACCCTAAAGAGGAATCAACCAAGAAAAAGACATCAAGATAAACTATGAAGGTACACATCTTAGACCTAGAGTGTGTGAGGGAAACTATGTCACCTCTGACAACTTGCCATTGGGATAGGACATGATCAAACATGTGAAGCCAGGTGGAGTCAATGTCTGCTACCTACAAACCTACATCAAAGACCAACACGACATATATGATACTTATACATCATAATAAACATACAGGTGATAGAGAATCACAGCGACATATCATGCTCGCAATGAGTGATATGGCATCGTCTCTACTCATGAAGACATTCACACACAATAACATCACATAGATTCATAATTACCAAATAAGGTTAGCATCCTCATAACATCACAACTCATATAATCCATATATGAATGTCAATGCATATAATCCATCCAATAGAGTAATCGACAAAGTGTCATCACCCACATAAAATCCTAATGACAAGCATACATAATATGTCTAGTACACCACAAGATAGTCTATACAATACTAAGATAGTTTATTGATGCACAAAAGGGAAAGGTAAATCAGGGAGAGGAACTATAGTAATGATGTAATAGAAGAAGGATTTTTTAAAAATATCTAACTATATTCATTTAGAATAAAAATCATATTTTTTTACTATAATAAACATTCGATTTCACAATAAGTAAAATTAAGGGACATATTATAGGAAAGCTAATACTTTTAATTTGCATCAATACCTTTATCATATTATGCGATCCATCCCAAGGATGAAAAAAGATATATCCTTTTCCTCATTCTAATGATAGATAATGGAATGCGATCTAAAAATAGTATATCTCACATGTATCGATACGTTGGCATACTATGTAATCAATACTAAGGAAATACTATGTGAGTTTAGTTTGTGTCTATAGACACCTAAATTTGACTAATTAATTTAATCAAATTTAAATCTTATTCTTCCAATTAATTAATCCCCCTTTCCTTTTTCCTCCAAATTAATTAATCTAATTAATTCATATCCCTTTTCCACCCTCTTTTGATTAATTAATTTAATTAATCAAATCCCCTTTTCTAAGTCCATGGATTAATTAATTTCATTAATTAATTTAATTAAATCTCCTATTTGAGCACATGGCTACTAACTTTAACCCTCTCCCATATAACCTAATCCTATCCTAGTCATCCTCCAACCCTATCCTATCCCTTCTAACCTCCCCTCATGTGTGCACATTCCAACTAATTTTCCTAACTATTAGGAAAATATCCCTTTTATTTTGGGGTGTTGAACCCCAAAATAGACATGTATCCCCCAAGGAAACATGTCATTCCTCCTTGAGCCACTTGTCCCCTTTGAGGACAAGTGTGGAATCTCTTGCACATGGCTTGACACTTGTCCTATTTGAATACAAGTTTCTCATCCTCACATCCCCTCTCCTTCCTCTCACCTCCTATATAATCCACCTCATTTTAGACCAAATTATCCACCTTCATTCAATATCCCATTATCATCTGCATCTACCATCATGGAGCATAATCGAGCGTTTGAAGCTAGATCGTGAGCACACATCAAATTGATGAATAATAAAATTGAGGTGGGAATTGTGGTTTGCATTGCGTTGTCAATTTCATTTTCATTTTGATTTTATCATTCTAATATTGAGGTGTAGGATGTATTGTATATGCTTGATTATTTAGTTTACTTTTAGTCCTTTGTTTAGCATGCACATTTTTCATCACACATTTTCTGGCATGCCCGGTGGGACCCAATTCACAGGCCATTTTAACATTTTTTTGTTGTTTGAGTGTATCTCTTAAGAAATTTAAAGTACTTGTAGGCAAAAAAGCGAAACTACATGCATATTTCCGCCATGACGAAAGTTTATTTTATCATTCTTAACATTTTAAGAAGCAATGAGTTCACTTCCAAAAATGGCGGCTTTGCTATTGTTAGCATTTGCATGAAGATTGCATTAATGATATGTTATGTTGTCATTGATGTCAATTAACCAGTAATGATATTATTGTAATAATGTTTTATAACCGGTAGGAAGAATTTGTGGAGTGAACCGGTATTGCTATGTATTGGAGAGTTGAACCAGTAAACCCTACCTATTGTTTTCATAAACCCTAACTGATTAAGTTTGGTGAATTGGTTATATTGGTTTATGATTTGATGATGAGCGGTAATGATTATGACACGTATGATTATTGTATGAAGAGAGTTTCAAAGTGATTTTGGGGTGTTGATGAAATATTTTTTGTCTAGGGAATGAGTAAGTATATTACATGTAATGCAAAGCACGTGATGAGTTACTGTGTTCGATGAAGTGGTGATCAAGGAGCGATTGAGGTTTTCTTGATTGATGTGCAGAGATTGCTATGTAATCCAACGGTCATACTTGAACCAACTTGTTTGTAATCTCTATGGGAGAATTAGGTTTTTTTGTGTTACCAACCTAATTGATTTGTTTATAAGGTCGATGAGTTGTTTAGTTTCAGAGTGGGAGGAGCATGAAAAGGATCTGAACAAGCAAGTGTAGTGTTATTCAAATAGATCAGCAAACTCATGTTGTTTTCTAACAATTACAACAAATTGAAATCCCCTAACCAGGTAACCTCTAACAAGCTTGGTGCTATTCAAATCCTCTAACCAGGTGATCCATTAGATTGGATTTAAAATCCTCTACTGAGGTTACTACTTACAAGGTATTGCTTCTAACAAGGCATTATAGTCAATCCCTTAACCGGGTGGTTCTTAACAGGATCTGTTCTTAATAGGACTTTTGTAAAGCTTTAACAGACTAGGCTCCTAATAGGGTGAACTCCAGAAGAGTTCAGATAGTTATCTTGTGAGTCTCATCTCACCGTGGCTTTTCCCATTTGGTTTTCCACATCAAAAATATTGCATCAAGTGGTGAATGTTTTTGTGGTTATGTTCTTATTGTTGATTTGCTTAACTACTTAATCTACTTTGATAAGTCATGATAACCAGAAGAATTGTGAAATAAAGTTTTACTTATGTCAGTAAAAGCATTTGGATGTTTATAACTTTGAAGTTTTTTACTGTTAGTTTGTTATAACAGTCAACCAATTTATCTTGAGAGTTTTTATCTTGATAGTGATATTGCATTGATAGTTCTAAGTTTACTTTGAGAGATTGATTTTGAAATTGGTGAAGTTAGTATTAGTTTTTCTATCTACTAATTCACCCCCCCTCTCAGTAGTTGACCAGATTCTTATTCTTTCATCATACCATCAACTACCTCGACTAGCGGGAACACACTACCACATTCATATGGAAGGTATAATTCTCGTCAATTTTGTTCTCAGGAATCTGTAAATGTTTTTTGCATTTTTTTACACAATGGCGGGTTCACATTCTTGAATAGAAAGATCAACATAAACAATAGCGGGTTTGCATTAATTCAGTCTTGATTTTAAACCTGCGTTTTTATTTCCCTAAAGTAGCGGGTTTGTTTAATGAAATAGCAGGTTTGTAGCTTAGAATTGTAGGTTTGAGTCCAAAAGTGATGGGTTTGCATATGATCACCATTAGAATAGCGAGTTTGAACTGTGAATTAGTGGGTTCGCTCAATTAACATTTACAGTTATTTTCAAGAATGCTATTTTCGGACTAATATGCTAACTTGTGTGTTTTTGGATGTCATTTTGTTAATTTTGGTGCAACAAATTAAACGATAAGAAAACCCCTATGCTTTCAAACATTAACAATTTATTGTGGGGTCATTAAAAAGGATGGGTTTCATTGAAACAATCTTTATTTCCTTTATTGCATCTCTTGTCTTCTCGTAATTAGGGACACTTTAAATTCAATTAAAGGAAATGAAAACCATGTCTTTCATTTTTGGCACGCTTGTGCATGTGTAGAGTGATCCTACTACTAACACACACTATCCTCTCCCTCTAGCTCTCGTGGTCATAAGTTCAAGAGAAAAGTGTTAGTGATGCTCAATTTTATTTTATAAAAGGGTATGTCCCCTCCAATAGCCCATAAGGTTGGGTGAGGGGAGAATGAACCAAGTGGTACTTTCTTTTGGTCTGCTATATAACTATTTGTGATTTTAGCAAAAGCTATAAATCAACTAGTGATAATGTGTTATACTGATGGTTTCCCTCAATATCAAACTACAAATACCTCTGCGGTCTTGATGAAAGTCAAAATCCCTTGGTGCTTGTGTGGTAGATGCGTAAAAACTTGTGTTCTACAAGCTGGGATATCTCTTAAATAAGCTAGCCACCGCATGTATAACCACCTAATTTACCTCAAAAGTTCCTCAACTATGAGCCAAACTATTTTTAGTAGCCCCAGTCCTTCTATGTGTTTACTCAGGTGTTGTGATATGCGCATACTGAAGATACTCCTCATGTTCCCCTCAATTCGAGATAGAAAATTCACTGGAAGTGATTACCCAAGGATTTGAAGCTTGGAATGCCTGATAAGTGTGTACCGAGGGTGGAGCCAGTGCTGTCAAGCTTCTATCTATCCAATTGAATGTGGTATTATGGGCTAGGAGATTCAAAACATATTGTCTTTGGATATCTTAGGGAAGTACTTGACTCATTTTAGTTGTTTATGGTCATATCTTCTTGCTTGTGTTTGGTGTCGAAGTCTTTTGTTAAAATATCAATCCAGCGAGTTAGCAGTTTGTTATAGAAGGTGTGTGGCTCATTTTAGTGGGTTTGACATCTTGTCTTAGTGGGAATGTTATCATATGTGAGCTAGACTTGACATGCTTAGCACAATCACTATCATTTTGTACTTCTGTGGGTTTGCATCTCAAACTAGCGGGATTGCTTTCTATTTCAATGGGTTTTCTCCATCTATCTTTGTCATATGTTGGAGTCTTCTTATAGCGGATTTGCATAATCTATGTTTTTTAGTCGTTAGTTTCATCCTATAACAGGTTTGATGTGTGTTTTAGTGGGTTTGATGTCTGTTCTAGTGGGCTTGTCATATGTTCTATCAGGTTTGAGCTTTTCAGTGGTGTTATGCTACCCGATTATTGTTAGTTAGTCAAAACATAACTCGACCAGTCTTATTATAGCGGGTTTGGTGCCTTTTGTAGCAAATTTGAGGCTTGTTCTAACAGGTTTTCCCTGTTTGATAGTGGGTTTGTTGTTGTCGTCTCATTATGATACCAAATTTTTGTCTTATCATTTCACATTTCTCAGAGTTGCTCAGCTGTTAGGGTTTACCTTTTGTGATCTCAATTTTAGATGTCATTACGTTGTCAAAATACTGCCCACGGGGTGTTAGGAGTTTCTTGATTTCTCAACCATTAGGGTCTATCTTTGCAATCTCAATTTTAGATGTCATCACACTGTCGAAATGTTGTGCACATCATGTTAGAAATCTCTCAAGCTTTCAGTACTCAATGTCTATCCTTACATGCTTTTAGTCTTAGGCATTGTTGTCCTAGCAGAATGTTGTTCGTGGTTCGTTTAGTTCTCTCATGATCAACATCTTTGAGCCTTCATATTGTGTGTCGGGTTGAGTCATGATATCTCCATTTGTATCCAGATGCTGCCAGTATTCAGTTAGATCACATCTCTTTCGTATCTCTTAGCATCAGGGTCATCATCCCTAGCATCGCTTTTCCTGTGGCGATTTATCTGTCTGGTCTAGTTGTCATAGTAGTTTTCTTATACCATGATCAATCTAATACCGTCTTTCTTACTTGCATCCTTAGGCTGTGTTCGTCATCTGTGAGTTGATTTCTCATCACATCGGTCTTTGGTCTGGTTCATCTTCTATTCATTGATCTAGGTTTTATTGGTTTTTATTATGATCAGGTTAGTTTGTATCTCTCCACACAACAATTAGCATCTCTCCTTGGAATATATCATGTCCCAAGGTTTCTTATCATGTATCACCTTGTGATCATATCACCTTGAGCCAAGGTTCGATCTATAGGGTGTTACTTTACTAGGTTTTATGTTGGTGTATCCTCTTGAGCTCTCCCAATGTTGCATTGTTCCTTATCAGACAACATTTGGTCCTCATCTAGGTTGTCATTATCTCTTCCACTCGATCAGATCATTTGGATAACACAGTCTCTTATTGCTTTTGTTTTCAAAATCTTTCTTTCATCTCATGTGGTTCATGCTCGTCATTACTCAGTTCAAATCTAGGCATGCTATGGAACAATGGTCTCATTTAGGAGCAGGATTTTTTGATCCACAGCAAAATATTGAGTTGGGTGTTAGTCCCAACATGACATGGAATGCTCCCATCACATATGATACTCTTCACCCTAACATTATTGATGACACCATGGTCAATCAGCCTGACGACACAGATTCTCAAATCAATCTAGTTGGTCAATTTTTAGCTAATGAGGGTAATGCCCAAATGGTTGATGAAATTATTGAAGCTCATAAAGAGCTCATTTTTGCTAACATGGTTGCCAGGGGCATGACTATCGCATCACCTGATGCACTTATAACCACAAGTCAACAAGAATTACCTCAATAAACCCAATCACCCATGTCAACCTTGTCGAAAAACAACATATCCACAATACTCATGTAGACCCCTATGGATACTCTCCTGCGATACTATCAGCCATTTTATGTTAAGTGGGAAGGGCCTACATCTTCAAGAGGCAGTGTTTATAATGCATCGGTTAATGTGTTGTCCACACAACTCACCACCTCCCTACCATTAACGATACAGATGCTCATAACATCTAGTGTGATGCAAGTCACACCTTTTACCACCTCAACCTCTTGATCCATTAACATGCACAAATGACAGTTTGTACCACCAAAATGCTAGGCTAGACTTCCTCCTCCACCACATAAGTTTTAGTTGGGGGTATGAGTTACATAGTTCCATAATCAACCATACCCCCACCTATTCAATCAATGTCGCAAGTTGTGGGTACTACCACAGGGATGTCAGGTTATCCTCTCACATCTACCACACAAGTTTCAGTTGGGGGCATGAGTTACGTCATTCCATCATCATCGATACCCCCACCTATTCAGTCAATGCTGCAAGTGGTTAGTAAAACTTAATATCAAACCCAAGTAACTTTCCAACCAACTGTTTCACAGCCACGATTTAGTTACTTGAAAGTGCCACTTGCATCCTACGTAGTCATGAATATTCATCATGCAAAAAGTGGTGTGAGTCAAAATCCCCCAACAGAAAATGCTCAATCTAATGTGTATCCCAATTTCACAGGAGACAGTTATCCACAAGGTAGTGTGCCACAGATTCAACAGTTTTAGAATATGAAATATCAACAACCACTAAGTGCCCCACAACAAAATGTGGTGACCTATTCGTAGATACCTTAGTATTAGCAACAATCGCAAGGTCAACAACAAATCCTTGTTTACCAAAATATGGTAAGTTATCAAAACCCACCACATCAACAAGGTTATCATCAGTCTCAACAAATGTCACATCAGGTACCTCAATCTCAATCAGCTACACCCTCTCCTAATCTCTTCCCATTTAATACCAAATGGGAGGAAATGAAAGCTACTCTCAAAACATTACAAGAGAATGGCTCATAATGGGTCTTCAAGTTCAAAGAATTATGTCCCTACCTGTTCAACAAGTCCATCACAACGATTCCCTTCCCCAAACATTTTGAAATGACAACATTTAATAAATACAAAGGGAAGGGAGATTTGTGTCATCATGTCAAAGAGTTCTTTATGTCTTGTTAGGAGGTATCATGGTGTGATAACTATCTTTTGTAACTATTTCCCAAGAGTCTCAACGGTTCTGCATTAGAATGGTTCTCCAAATTGCCATTTGGCATCATCACTACTTTTGCCAATTTATCTGAGCATTTTGTGGCTCAATATCATTACAACATACAAAATGACATCTCCATGCTTAACTTATGTTAGGCCAAATAGAAAGGTAGTGAAAGCCTCCTTGATTATGTTCAACGGTGGAGAGATCTCGTTGGTCATCTCCCTTGCGTGGTCCCTGATAACCAGTTAGTTCCAATATTTATTAGCAATTTTCATCCAAAGCTTGCATATCACATTCGAGTGAATTGCACAAGTACTTTTAAGGATATCATGTCCAAAGGACCATCTGTCAAAAAAGATTTAATTGACGAAGGGATCATCAAGCTCTACAAAGAGTACCCTAATAAGCCTAGTAATGACAAATAATGGTATTGGAACAAGAATAAAAATATTGTAGGTGATGGGGTCATTGATTCTAAGACAATGCAAATGATTGTTGTTGCAAAGCCACCACCCCCACAAATGTATAACAATCCACCACCACAATCATATGCCAATCCTCCACAAGTGCAACCATCAAATGTGTAGACCAATAGGACCAACACTATCACCGTCTCTCAGGATCCCCCGCGTCAATCAGGTAACAATGATCCTTGACGCTATTTCATGCATATGGTTGAACCATTAGATGTCATCTTTAAATGTATGGAACAAAAACAAAATGGTTGTATATCCTCAAATGCAACCTTATAACAAATCTAATCCTAAACTTGATTGGTATAAGGAAAACAAATATTGCACCTATTATTACATCAAGGGTCACAAAACAAACAAGTGCATGAAGCTAAAACACCTAGTTCAGGACCTCATTGACTAGGGTAAGATTTGTGTCATCCTACCATAGGAAAGTCGCCTAATGCTAGTCTAGGTATGTATAAGGATGCTCTTCCCAAGCATCAAGGGGAATCAAGCACATCCGTTGCAAATTAGGGTCGCACTACCAATAACATTAATTACAAAAATGTACCATTTGAATATTGACTTACAATAGGATGGATTTCTCAAGTAGATGATCATGTTAACATGATCCATGTTAAAGGAGGTGATATTCACTATGCAATCACCACTAGAAGAGCTCACATGTCAGTCCAAGGAGCTCTTGCATCCAATGTTCCTCCTACAACGTCAGTGCACGCAATACAATATCCTCGAGAACCTAGGAAAAACCCATGCACAGATCTCCATTCTTGACCTCCAACAAATCTCACCTACTCATTAGTAGATCCTTACATGAACATTACAAGAATCTCGCATTCCCAGTAACATTCATACCACCTAGTTTCAAGCTATGTTAGCCCATTTATCTTCCACCTACCACCTTAGTTTCACACAATCTGATGCTATGGTCCTACACCCCGATCACATTCGTTTGTTGAACATTGAAGCCATAGTTAAGCTGCATAAAGTGAAATGAGTCCTAATTGATAATGGTTCTACCCTCAATATTTGTACATTAATATTTATAACTCAAGTGGGGTACACTAACTCAAAAATGCACAATCAATGTATTACTATCAAGGCCTATGACAATGCTGAGAGGAGCTCAATAGGGATGATCAATCTCCCTATCTTGGTGGGCCCAAAATACACAAAGCACATTGTGACACATCATTGATCTTGATCTCCCATTCAACATACTTCTTAGTCGCTCGTGGATCCATGCCATGCCGGTCATTCTTTCCACCTATCACTAATGCCTCAAATTTCCATTTCAAGGATGTGAAATCACTATTCATGGTGATGCTCAACCCTTTGATTACTATCGTGCACTCAAGGCTTCATATCCATATGCCCATTATTGCCTTGGCATCAACATTGGAACAACACGTACAGCCACATAATCCTCGTATGTTGACCCTAATACCATACTAGCTGCTGCTAAAGAGAAGACTTATATCCCTTCCTCCTTCTCTCGACTTAAGGTCAACGACGTTGGGTGTGGTGAATACTCCTTGCAAGGTACCTTTGTGGTGGGTGCTCTACCTTTAGATCCACATGCCCATGGGAAACCCACTAGAGAACAGAAGAAGAAGGAACCAGAGATCCAACAATATGGCTCCACTACATTCCAAGATCAAGGAGAGTTTAATCATGAGGCCATAAAAGGAGACATAAATTAGTGGCTATACAAGGACGTCCTTATAGATAACGAGACTCATCTCTAGGAGTTCAAAGAGAAATACCTAACCACTCATAAGTGGGCAACTCAAAAATGGAATTATCAAGGTGGTGGATTAGGCTAGGAAGAACAAGGAATCAAAAGACCTATTTATCCGACTCCCAATATGAATCATCAAGGGCTTGGTTTTGGATGTCCCTCCCATGAAGCCTCAAGTTTGGTTGGCACTACTTGAAATAATGAAAACACTTCACTCGATATTGACAACATGCCTGAAGAGGTTGTTGTACAAGTGTACAATGATATAGATAGCTCCTCCACCTTTGGCACATTTAACCTATTCGATACATCTATCCTCTTAATTGACCTTCACATTTGCCACCCTGAGCTCCTTGATTGAGACCAAACTGTTGCACATCTAGACACATTCCAAAATGATATAGCACTCCTACAATTTCTACGGGTAGCTAAGGCTGCACTATATCATCATTCTAAGTAGAATATAGTCTACAAGTTTGATCCTCAAGGTTACTTTGGGGAAGAAGGAATCCTTAACCGCAAAAGTGAAAAAGAAGTAAAAAATCAAGGGTCTTGTAGTGAAAACCTCTCGGAGGGGATTCTTGTCTCAAAAATAATAAAAACAAAGGCTATCTTCTGGTGAAAACCTCATTGAGGAACCAGAGGATGAGGATTCTATTCTTCCCATTGCCAATGATTACGTTTCTGAAAGGTCACCGATTCTCATAGATCAGAACACTGAAATAAATTTGAGCATAGCAGAAAACCCACACATCATGCATATCATTGCTTCCCTATCTGAAGATGAGTTTGAGGTGTCATCTGACATTATTCATAAGTGGCCTATCAAATTCGCATGGTCTTATGTAGATATGCCTGGTCTCGACCTTGAGGTGGTAGTTCACCATCTAGTAGTTGATCCAAATGTTAAACCAATAAAACAAAAACTAGGCAAGATGCATCCTAGAGTAGCACTGTTGGTCAAAGCAGAGTTGGAAAAGATCTTGGAGGTTAAATTTATCCGACCAATAGATTATTCAAAATGGATTTCTAACATGGTACCTATTTCGAAGCCTAATGGTGATATCAGAGTATGTACAGACTTCAGGGACCTAAGTAAGGCATGTCCCAAAGATGATATTCCACTTCCTAACATCGACATCCTGGTCGATCTTATAGCAGAAGATAAAGTGTTATCCCTCATGGATGGATTCTCAAGATATAACTAGTTAAAGATAGCAGAAGAGGACCAACATAAAATTGCCTTTAGAACCCCATGGGGGACTTTCTGTTATCAACTCATGCCTTTTGGTCTTAAGAATGTTGGTGCCACATACCAACACGTGATGAAAGTAATCATCCATGATCTCATGCATAAAATATTAGAAGATTATGTGGATGATATACTTGGTAAGTCAAAGACAAGAGCAGAACATCCAGCTATCCTAGAGCAGATATTTGAGCATCTAGCTAAATACAAGTTGCGCTTGAATCCTAAGAAGTATGTGTTTGGCATTGCATCAAGTAAACTCCTAGGATTCATAGTCTCCAAACACAGCATCCAGGTTGACCCCAAGAAGGTCAAAGTAATAATGGAGATGCCTCCCCCCATGACACTAACAAATCTACGCAACCTAGAGTGAAAATTTCAATCCGTCAAGAGATTCATCACACAATTAGCAGATAAATGCCAACCTTTTACACACTTAGAAAAGGTGTCAATTTTAAAAGGGATACCTAGTGTCAGCAAGATTTTGAGAAGATCAAAGAATATTTGGCTCATCCACCAGTTCTAATGCCACCCATTCTATCTCATCCCTTGATCTTGTACATTTTAGTAACAACAACCATTGTGGGGGCATTGCTTTCTCAACAGGAAGATCAAGGTAAAGAGAGCAGTATATTATATTAGTTGCACTCTAGTTGGATACAAGCTTAATTACTCCCCAATGGAAAAAGCATGTCTAGCTATCATTTTTTGTTCTAAAAATTTGTAGCATTACATGCTAAGTCATACAATGAAGCTCATCTGGAAAATTGATCCTCTTAACTATCTACTCTCCAAGACTACCCTAACAGGACGTATGGCTGTAATGGTGGGAAAATGGTGAATGATAAATCAAGAAGGAAAACTACCCTTTCCCTCAAAGAGAGATGAGAGTTTCGCTATCAATTACCATTCAAGCACTTTTCACCATTACATTAGGAAGGGGGAGAAGATAATTCACTAGATACAATCTCTCCACACAAAGATGGTAGATTGAAATCTGAATGGATTAAGAATGCTAAGTTTGTCCCCTCTTCCTTGTTTGATTTAGAAAGGAAATTGATTGAATTATGTAGTGAAAAAGTGACAAAGAACTGATTATAACTTGAGATCGGAATATGGGATGAAGTTGTGCACCTGGATCTAGCAGTAAAATGTCGAGATGAAGTCGTCTTGCGAATTTGAGGAAAAGTTGCCCAGACTGTGGTGGGAATGTACATAGTCCTCCGAAAAATCTGTGAAATGAAAAGGGTTTTTCCACCTCTGCAAATGAAGCCTAAATCCGAAAGTATAGCTGTGCACTTGTAACCTACACACATAAAAGAGAGGAAAATGGGTTGGGATTGGGGGTTTGCCTTTAGGTCAAACCCCAGTTTTGGAATTAACAAAGTAATGAAAGAAAGTACTTGCAAGTAGATATAAATGAAATACTGAATTGCAAATCACCTCAAGGGAGGTTGTAGTAGAAATGTTGATAGAAATGCTTTTGTGGAATTGTATGTTGAAATCAATCTCCTCTTCAATGGTTGAATCCTTGACTTGAATGCAACACCTAGCCTTGAATGGAGACTTGAGAATGCTCAATGCTGAAAAAGAATGCTTGAATGCTTGATCGGTTGTCAATTTCCCACTCATCCAACTTATGCAAATGATAGGACGAATGCCACCTTAAATACATGTTGGTGGATTTGAATTTCATAACTGGTTGACATCGGGGGAGTTTCCACCCGAGGCACAACCAACAATGTTGTTGGCATTTGATGAATGAGTATGATGATATGATGATAATGTATGTTGTTATTGATGTCAATAAGTGCAAGTGAACTAGTATGAAGAGTTGTAGTAAACCAGTATCTGGGTTTCACTAAGTTTGACTACCGGTTGGTAGTCTCAGCTCTAGGGTTTCTGGTTTGGCAATCCAGCTTGTGCGATGCAACCAATGACATTCTATGATGAGTTAGCTAAGAGATGAAGATGAGATCGAGATGCCATGCCAGTTTTGTGCATGTGAAGGATTTCCTTGAGGATCTTGCATGTGAAGATCGACTGCATTAAATGTCTACCTCAAGAATGAACATTCTTATTAGCGGTATGAGAAGAAAGTGTGATGGGGTATTGATTTCTATGTGTGGTGAAGAATGGATGATGTAGAATGACTTGTGATCTGTTTGAGATTGCTTCACTCTATGGAAAGTGTTTGGACGGTCAGGATTTGACCGACTGTAATTGTAAACCTAAAAGCTTAGGGTTTAGGGTTTATGCTGCCGACCTAATTATTGTCTATAAGGTCGATGATGTTTGTTATTATAAGGTGTTGGCAAAATTTGTGTGTGTATCCGAGTGATTAGATACTTGTCAGACCAGTGAGAGAAAACTGTAGAGTGTGATTGCAGACTAGAGGAATTGAAAAGGATCTACCTTAGCATATAAGTGTTGTTATCAAATCAGAGTTTTACCTGTTGTCTTCTAACCATTTCAACAGAAGGAAAATCCCTTTGTTGGGTAGCTTTAACAGGCTTACTATAAATCCTCTAACCAGGTGACTCAAGATCATTGAGTTTTTTAAATCCTCTAGCAAGGTAACCTTTGACAGGGTTTCAACCTTTAACAGGGTATATAGCCATCCCTTAATCGGGTGATCTTTAACAGGATCAGTTCCTAGCAGAACCTTATTGTAAAGTCTTTAACCAGACTAGGCTCCTAATAGAGCGAGCTTCAAAAGAGTTCAAAACAAGCTTCTGGGTATTCATCCCCACCGTGGTTTTTCCCATTTGGGTTTCCACATGAAAAATCTGTGTCATGAGTTGTGCATTTTTCATGTGATGATTAAGTATTCTTTGTTTGAGTGATTATGCATGCAGAGCTAATGGTTATGGTATTGCTCATATACCACATGCATATGTTTATGGGTGAAGTAGTTATCAAGTATTGAATGTATTTGAAGGGTTCAGTTTTACTAGTTTATGTTGTCTAAAGTCTTATTGTGTTTAACCGGTATTGCCATGGTTAAGTTTAGTAATGAAGACAACTGGTTAGTATTCTTTTAACTTGATAAGTTGATAAGAAGTTTTTGTATGTACAGATTCACCCCCATTATCTCAGTACCAGTTAGGGTATGTGTTTTTCATCATTATTCATCAAATGCAACTGTAGGAAGGGTCCTGCCCCAAAATAGGGCAAGGAAAAGGGTGCCATGCCCCTATCCTGGGAGGACAAGGGTGCCATGCCCCTGTCCAAGTGGGGATAGTGGCACCATGCCCCTATCCTACCCCTTTCTCCATGGTAGAGTGTGGATGAGGTGATGCAGATGCCAAGGAAGAAGTTGTTTCTGCAAGCCAAGCGGTCTCTGATCTCCGATCAAGCTAGAGGATTTGAGTTTGCATGCGTGAGGACCCTAATGCAGTAAAAAATTGCTAAGGTCACAATTTTATGACACTACATTTAGCCCGCACTTTAGCGGGAGTATAAGCATACGCTAATACTATCGGTAAAGTACAAGGAAACAAGATTGAAATACTTTTACCATGTCAAGGAGGCAAGATGTGCCAAACCTCTAGTGGATTTAGGATCTTACAACTTTGATTGACAAAGTAAAAGGGAAGACCGAGAAGGGAAGAACCATGACTACAAGTAGCAAAGTTCCCTTCACTAATTCATGAAAGCAAGGATACCAAAGATTACAAAGCAAAACAAAGTTCACTAAGTAATTCTAAGTATCACAAGAAGGAAAGTATGAGCGGAGTGTATGCCCCCATGTTAAAGCGATCGCATGTGCCTTATCGAGAGCGATTTATTTATGGTAGGATACACCCAAGAGAGAGAGGAGGGAGAACGTTATCACAAGGATTTATCCCCCAATCAAGGTATATACCCAAGGATAATGAATACAAAACACAAGGTAGTGTCGCTATCCTCGGGGTCATTATGATGTATGATAACTCATGTATATCATGTATGTATATGCATATAATATTCTTCATTCCCCAAAGAAGGACACTACCTTAGAAGAAAGGGAAGAGAAGATGTCTTTTGAATCAACATGAAAAAGAAAAAGAAAAGATCTCAATGCTTTGCATCATCCCCAAGTAGATATTAAGGGAACAATAGAAGAACGGGGATACACATAGAAGAATGGTCACAAAGAGAAAGAAAGGAGAGAGTGAGAGATCTACAGTGCTAGTATCACTAATCTAGCATGACATTCGCCTCCCGATCTTGCTTACCACTATTTCGGGAAGGCGAGCAACATGCCAGAGGAGCGACATCGAGCACAACATATGGAGCTATCACAAGATCCAAACAAGGACTATGCTCATGTTGTAAGTCACTTTGTTTGATTCATGGAGCTACGATTAGGGTTTGTGAAAATTCAATTCATAAATGCTTGTCCACATCAACATACTCAGACTAACAATCATAAGCATTAGGAGTTGTATTGCCATTATGAATAACATTTTGACCCATTTCTTCATTAAAGTTTAAAGAAAAATGAGCAAGAACATGAATAGGAGTAAAACCATCACATGTTTTATGCAACTTATGATTTGGAGATGTAGGTTGAACATCTTGCTTAGGAGAAAAGGTAATCATGTCAACTATTGAAGTCTGAGGAGATTGAGTATTTTGAGGGATAACTTCATGAGCTCAAATACGACGTCTTTATTGGCCTTTTCTTGTACAACAATTTTGTCGAGTCTTAGTGGAAGGCTAAGAAGGAGGAGGAACACTTGAAAATGTAGGAACATTTCCCTCCTTGATAGTAAAAGATTTAGGTTGAGTTATTTTTGGTTGAACAAGAGGGGAAGTAGGTCTCTTCTCTTGATAAGAAGGAGGTGGAACTGCACCATAGAAAGGAGGAATATTAGGTGTAGGGAGGAGACCAAGTCCATCATGAGGAGGAGGTATAGGTCTAACCTTAGGAAGAATATTGTTGTTCTCCTTAAGAGAAGGTAAAGTCACATCCATAGGGGTAGGTGGACTATCTTCCTTAGGAGGGAGATTAGTTCTATCCGAGAGGGGAAGAACTTCATCTTGAAGAATAATAGGAATGTCAAGTGTTGGCGATCTAGGTTGACTTAAGGATAAAATCAAATCGTTCTTCCATTTTTTATAAGATTGAAATAGAGCATCGCTCCTTGATGGAAGAGATTGAAATCATTTGGGCCAAAAGAAATCAATAGGAACACCTAGGCTTCTTTCAGATGGATGAAATAAGTTATGGTTTACGGTTATGATTTCTCCATTGTGAGGAAACTTTATACAGTTGTGGATTGGAGAAGCAAGAGCCTTCATGGAAGATAGCCAAGGATAGCCCAACTTCACACGGAATTGCTCAAAAGAAGGTATAATAACAAAGTTAGCATCCATGGATTTAGCATGAACTTCAATAGGAAGAGTGATAGAACCAATGGTAGGACAAGAGAAGCCATCAAATAGTTTTAGAACCACATTATAAGAATCATATAGTGGTTTATGCAATCATAAAGTGAAAAGATACTCTTCAGTTATGATATTAACCATGAAAGAGGGATCGATCAGGGCACCACAGCAAGGGACATCCTTAACCTTCACCATTATGTATAAAGGGTCATCAGGTGCTCTAATGGTCTCGCTAGGGTCAAATGTAATACAAGGATCCTTAGGCATATCCTGTGTTTCTACCATATTAACCAAGTTTGGAGGCATAAAAGTGAATTCTTTAGAAGAGAGAGAATTAGGCACAATCTCAATAACGTTAGAGGTATGAGATGGCAAGGGATCAGTGAAAATATTAAGATTTTTATTAGGAGGAGCTATTGATTTATTCCCTTTATCATTCACACATGGCACACATATAGTATTATTATCAATCAAGTCTTGAATCTTATATTTCAATGCAAAACATTTTTCAATATCATGACCAGGTTGACGATGAAATTGACAAAAGGAATCGTTATGAAAATAAGGAGATGCAAGTTCAGTAGGATCAATTTGTTTTATAGAAGGAAGTTTGATAACATTTCTATGTAACAACTGTGACATAATACTATGTAAAGATTCATTCAAAGGAGTAAATTGTCTTTCTCTTTGGAAAAAATTAGAAATAGAAGGCACACCTGTTGTAGAATTCACATGGTTGTTGTTGATTGGATCATTGAACTTGATGAAGCTTTTTTTTGGTTTGAACTTCGCAAACGGTTGTTGAACACTCTCCCCCTTATCACTCAAAGCCATAGGAGTGGATTGCTCCATTTGACTCACATCTATTTGATAATTGTGGAGTGTTGCGCACAACTACGGAAAGGAAGTAAACTCAGACAAAAGAATCTTTTCCTTGACATATTTTTGTAAATTAGAAATGAAAATTATTTAAATATCATTATCAGGCACATGAAAAGAAATTTGAGCACACAAATGCTTATATCTACCAATGAAATCAATCACTTTTTCTTTAACACCTTGTTTACAATGCATCAAATCAGTCAAAGTGATTTTAGGACCAATGTTGTTTTGAAATTGTTGGATGAAAGCATTTATGAGTTGTTGAAAGGAAGTGTTCAGAAATAGGAATCTACATTTAGAGCTTCAGTTTCTAACCCACCGGTAAGGAAAAGAAGAGAACCTAGTTACAGACATGAGTCCAGATCAAGCAGAGAGGTTGATGATGAAGACAGTCTAATTGAGCTTGAAGCATTATTGGACAAGCGATTACCCAGAGGTACCAGTAAGTACAGAGGTAAATTACCATTGAAGTGTTTTGCATGTAACCGGATTGGACATATTGTTGCTAACTATCCTAATGGAGACAATGAGAAAAAACATGAGAAGTATAAGAAGTACAAAGGTAAAGGTAAAAGAGATTGTCTCATTGTAGTGGATGGAGGAATCATAGATGAAGAGTTTGAATAAGATACACATGAGGACATTGTCTTTGTTGCTATTAAGGAAGAGACATCAGATCAAAAGGAATTAGTCTCTCGCATGGATAGTTCTGATGATTAGATTATAGAGAGTGGTTATTCACACCACATGACTGGTGACCAAAGTAAGTTTCTTACTTTGAAGTAATTTGATGGAGGTGTTGTAAGATTTGGAAATGATTCACCATGTATGGTAAAAGGAAAGGGAACCATCTCTTTGAATGGAAAGAGTTGTGCAAATGATGTCTACTCGATTGAAGGATTGAAACACAATCTTTTGAGTGTTGCTCAACTCAATGACAGAGGTTATCCACTAGAATTCAAGAATGGAATGTGCAAAATCTATGGAAGCAAAGGTGAACTGATTGCAACCGGTAAGAAGACAAAAGGTAACTTGTTTCACCCAAATTCTAAAGTCAATAGCTGCTTAATTGCAAAAATAGATAATAGTTGTCTTTGGCATTGGAGATTTTATCATGTAAATTTTGATAATATTGTAAAAGTCAGTAAGTCCAAATCGCTAAGAGGTTTTCCTTAGTTGGACAAACCGGTGAATGCTTTGTGTAAGGAATGTCAATTAAGAAAGATGAAATCCTCAACTTTCAAAGGAAAATCTTTCTCAACATAACATTTGCTAGATTTGGTTCATACAAACCTCTATGGACCAATAAGGACTAGGAGTATTCAAGGTGATCAGTGTTTTATGATCTTTACTGATGATTGCTCAAGAATGATGTGGGTCACATTCTTGAAGGACAAAATAGAAGCCTTTGCCAAGTTTAAGGCATTCAAAGCCTTAGTTGAAAAAAAAAGTGGAATAAAGATTAAGAGCTTAAGAACTGATCAAGGTGGTGAATTTACTTCAGAAGAATACACTAGATACTGTGAAGACAATGGAATTAAGAGGCAACTTTCTGCACCTAGGACACCACATCAGAATGGTATTGTAGAGAGGAAAGATTGGTCAGTTGTTGAAGCTGCTAGGACTATGCTAATACAAGGAGGTGTAGGTAAGATATTCTGGAGAGAAGTTGTCAGCATAGCTATTTACACTATGAACCGGATACTGGTTAAAAGAGGTAAGGATAAAAATCCTTATGAATACTGGTATGGTAGATCACCTAATGTCAGTTACTTTAAGATTTTTGGTAGCAGATGTTTTATCAAGAGAAGTGACTATGTTGGTAAGTTTGATGCTAAGAGTGATGAAGGCATATTTCTTGGTTACTCCACCAAGAGAAAAGCCTACAAATGTTACAACAACCAAATAAAGAAGATTATTGAAAGTGCTAATGTTCGAGTGGATAAGTTTCCTAAAGATTCAAGAGAAATCAGAAAGGAGAAGGAGGAAGATGAACCTTACATTCTAATTTTGGAACCAGAACCGGTGAAACCAGAAATTGGTGAAATGAATACTATAGCACCAGTTCAACTAGAACATGTAGATTCTGCAGAGGATGAAGAAAGCAAAAAAGAAGAAGAACCTGAAGACCATGATCATTCCATTCCAAGGTATGTTAGACTCAATCGTAATCCTGATCAGATTATTGGAGATAAGATGTTGGTGTGTTAACCAGAAGAAGAATAAGAGATAATTCTTGTATGATCTCCACTATTGAGCCTAGAACAACAAAGGAAGCTTTTGGAGATGATCACTGGATCAAGGCTATAGAAGAAGAACTTGATGAGATTGAGAAGAACAATACTTGGACACGACCACCTAGACTGGTGAATAAAAATATAATAGGTACAAAGAGGTTATTCAGGAATAAACTGAATGAAGATGGAGTAGTAGTCGGAAATAAAGCCAGACTGGTATGCAAAGGTTATGCACAAGAAGAAGGTGAAGACTATGGTGAGACATTTGCACCAGTTGCAAGATTGGAAGGTGTTAGGACTCTAATTGAGCTTGCAACATACAAAGGATTCAAAGTATATCAGATGGATGTGAAGTCAACATTTCTAAATGGAATATTGGAAGAGTAAGTCTACATTGAGCAACCAGATGGTTATGCTTTGACTGAAGCAAAGGATATGGTGTGCAAACTATACAAGGCACTATATGGACTAAAGAAAGCACCAAGAGCATGGTATGAAAGACTACATTCTCACTTGGTGAAGATAGGTTTTTAGAGAACCAGTGAAGACAACAATATATATCTCAAGACTGAAGGAGATAAGATACTGGTTAGTGAGGTATTTGTGGATGATATAATTTTTGGAGGCAATGATGACATGTGTGATAACTTTGCTAATGAGATGAAAAGTGAATTTGAGATGTCTCTAGTAGGAGAGATAAAATTCTTTATAGGTATGCAAATTAAACAGATGAAGAGTGGTATTTTTATCACACATTCCAAATATGTGAAAGAGGTATTGAAGACTTTTGAAATGGGAGACTATAAACCAGTTGGGACACCAATGGTTACAGGTTGTAAATTGTCTAAGAATGATGATTCTGCATTAGTTGATGAAAAGGAGTACATGTCAATGATAGGGAAACTACATTATGTTGTTCACAATAGACCAGACATTGTTCATACAGTTGGATTAGTTGCCAGAATTCAGAAAAATCCTAAGGAGACACATATGGTAGCAACTAAAAGAATATTCAGATATTTGAAAGGCATAATTGATTATGGATTATGGTATCCATATGCTAGAGAATTTGATTTGAAATTCTATACAAATACAGACTGGGTAGGAAATGTTGATGATAGAAAGAGTACAATCGACGGAGCTTTCTTTCTTGGAAGAAGGCTAGCAACTTGGAGCAGCAAGAAACAACGTTGCATATCACAATCAATGACATAAGCTAAATATGTTGCAGCATACATGAATTGCACTCAAGCAATCTAGATGAAACACATTCTGGAAGGTTTTAAGTTGAAGATTTCAGAACTGGTAAAGATAATCTGTGATAACACCAATGCAATAAATATTTCAAAGAACCCGGTGTTGCATGCAAGAACCAAGCATATTGAGTTGAAGTATCATTTCTTGAGAGAGAAAGTGTAGAGTAAAGATGTATCACTAGAGCATGTTTCTTCTAAACAACAACTTACAGATATCTTTACTAACCTCTACCTAAGATGACATTTAAATATCTTAGAGGTAAGTTAGGGGTTGTACCCCTACATGAAGTTCATTCAGCAGATGTGGAAGACATCAGTCCTAGAGCTTATTGGAAATCTTGAAGAAGGATTGATGTCAAAGGGGGAGAAGAGATGAATGATTGAAAGAGGAGAATAATTGTAGCCAGTTGCCAGCTAGAGACATGAAGATACAGTTGAAGGAGAGTACATGGAAAAATGTAAACCCAGATTCCTATACCTATGTATGAATATTGTTGGCATTGCATGAAGATTTTATTGATGAAGTATAATATTGTCATTGATGTTAATAGTAACTGGTAATGGAGTTGTATTACAACCAATAGTGATGCAGTTTTGCAACCGGTAGTGAAGCAGTGTTGGAAACTGGTATTAGTATTAGAAGCAGAATGATCAACCGGTAACCCTAACCAATGGAGCTTGGAGAATAGGTTATGATTATCTATGATTGAATGGTAATCGGTGATGATTATGCCATGTATGCATGTTGCACGTGATGAGTTTCAAAGTGATTTTAGCGCGTGAAGATAATTGTTTATCTTGGGAACAAGCAAGTGCATAGCATGAAGTGGAAACTGGGTGATGAGTTACAAGATTTGGTGTACAGTGATCCAAGAGCAGTCAAGGTTGTCTAGAACAATATATAGATGATTACTATGTAATCCAATGGTCACATTTGAACCGATATGTTTGTAATCTCTATGAGATATTAGGTTTTGTGATGTGTTGCCGACCTATTGTATTTGCTTATAAGATCGATGAGTTGTTTTGTAATAGTGTTGGCAATTTTGGTTAAGTGTGGTAGTGTGATTGTTGCCGAACCAAAAGGAGTATCTGTAGAATGTTTTGAAGGCAGATGGGAGCATAAACAGATCTGTTTAAGTAGAGCAGTGCTATTACCAAATCAACAAGACCCTGTTGTTCTCTAACAATTACAACAGTTAAATCCTCTAACCAGGTAAGCTTTAACAGGCTTGGTGCTATCTAAATCCTCTAACCAGGTGATCCATTAGCTTGGATTTGAAATCCTCTACTGACGTTACTCCTAACAGGGTATTGCTTTAACAGGGTATTCTAGTCAATCCCTTAACCAGGTGGTCCTTAACCAGATCTGTTCTTAACAAGACATTTTTGTAAAGCTTCTAACAAGGCTTGGCTCCTAACAGGGAAAACTTTAGAAGAGTTTAGAATACTTGTTCGTATTCATCACCGCTATGGTTTTTCTTATTTGGGTTTCCACGTAAAAAATCATTGTGTCAAGTGGTGAATGATTTTGTGTATGCTTTTTATTTGGTTAATATGTTTAATTGGTAAAACCACTAGGACATGTTTAGATGACCGAAGTGATTTGAAATGAGCTATTACTAATGTTAGTAAAGTGTTTTGATATTTTGGATAAAAGGAATCTAAGTTGTAGATATGTTACACTGTTATATTGATATTTTAGTCAACCGATAAAATTGATAGTGCAGTTACAGTTTATGGTACAATATCTAAACCGGTTAGTCTAAGAAGTTGTTTATGAGTTGGGATTAAGTTTGGTGAAATTTTATTTTGTTTTCTATCTACTAATTCCCCCCCCCCCCCTCTCAGTAATTGACTGAATCATTATTGATTCATCATATCATCACAAATTAGGCTCCATCTCCTTGGTAATTAAACCTTGGGAAGCCTTAATTCTTATGCTTTGTCTAACGAGGATAGGATAGGTAGGACTAATAGTGGTAAAACTCATGCACTAGAGGGAAAAATTTAATTTTGAATTGTGGAACAAAACCTACAAATCTGAGAACAATCATAAATTTGAAAATCTGAAAATTAAATCTAAGAACCATCAGAAATCTGAAAATTAAATGGAAATCCAATTTGTACACAAGTTAAAGATGATTTTTAAAAATTAGGGTTTTAACAAGTAACCTCTTAATTTTGTAAATTTTAATTGCAAATTGAACAAGACAATGAGGAAATTGAATTTGACAAACAAAGCAATCTTCAGATCTAAGATAACCACAAGCAATTTTTATAAATCACAAGTTCAATTTTAATTTTAAAAACTAGGGTTTTTAATGAATTAACCACTAAGTTTGCAAAAAAGTGAAACTTGTAAATGAAAAAATATGCAATATTGTTCAAAGGAAAGCATTGAAGATGTGGGGTTCACCAAAATGTAATGGTGGGAAAATGGTTAATGATAAATCAAGAAGGAAAACTACCCTTTCCCTCAAAGAGATGAGAGTTTTGCTATTGATTACCATTCAAGCACTTTTCACCATTACATTAGGAAGGGGGAGAAGATAATTCACTAGATTCAATCCCTTCATACAAAGATGGTAGATTGAATTTTGAATTAATTGGGAATGCTAAGTTGGTCCCCTCTTCTTTGTTTGATTTAGAAAGGAAATTGATTGAATTATGTAGTGCAAAAGTGACAAAGAATTGATTATAACTTGAGATCGGTACATGGGATGAAGTTGTGCACCTAGATCTGGTAGTAAAATGTCGAGACAAATTTGCCCTGTGAATTTGAGGAAAAGTTGCTCGAACAGTGGTTGGAATGTACACAGTCCTCCAAAAAATCTGTGAAACGAAAAGGGTTTTTTTGCCTCTACAAATGAAGCCTGAATCTGAAAGTACAACTACGCAACTGGAACGTACACATAGAAAAGAGAGGGAAATGGGTTGGGATTGGGGGTTTGCCTTTAGGTCAAACCCCAATTTTGGAATTAACCAAGTAATGAAAGAAAGTACTTGCAAGTAGATGTAAATGAAAAACTGAATTGTAAATCACCTCAAGGGAGGTTGTAGTAGAAATATTGATAGAAATGCTTGTGTGGAATTGTATGTTGAAATTAGTCTCCTCTTCAATGGTTGAATCCTTGACTTGAATGCAACACCTAGCCTTGAATGGAGACTTGAGAATTCTCAATGTTGGAAAAGAATCCTTGAATGCTTGAATGCTCTTGAATGGTCTTGAATGCTTGATCACTTGTCAATTTCCCACTCATCTAACTTATGCAAATGAGAGGATGAATTCCCCATTAAATACATGTTGGTGGATTTGAATTTCATCACAGGTCGACATCTAGGGAGTTTTCCACCCGAGGCACAACCAACAATGCAACCCTAGGAAGGGTCCTGCCCCAAAATAGGGTAGGGACAGGGGCACCACACCCCTATCCTGGGAGGACAAGGGTGCCAATCCCCTGTCCAAGGGGGGACAATGGTGCCACGCCCCTATCCTACCCCTTTCTTTAGGGCAGAGTGTAGGCAGGGTGATGCAGAGGCCAAGGAAGAAGTTGTTTCTGCAAGCTGAGCAATCTCCAATCTTTGATCAGGCTAGAGGATTCGAGTTCACATGCGTGAGGACCCTAATGCAATAAAAAATTGCTAAGGTCGCAATTTTATGAAACTACAATGGCAAAGTGGGTTATGTTACTCAGTGAATTTAATATACAATATGTAGATCGAAAAGCTATCAAGGGATAGGTCATTGTTGATCAGTTAGCAGAAACACCATTGGTAAATGCATATCCACTCATCACTGAATTCCCTAACAAATATGTTTGCACAATTAGCGCACAACCTCCCTGGAAATTATACTTTGATGGTTCCCATACACAAAAGGGAGTTGGGGTAGGATTTTTTATTTATAACTCCCCAAGGAGATCTCATCCCAAAGTTGTTCAAATTGTCATTCCCATGCACCAACAATATTGTTGAGTATGAAGGTTTAATCACTGGATTGAAGACAGTCATTCAGTGGAACATTTCATACCTCTTGGTTTATGGAGATTCATAACTAGTCATCCACCAAACTAATGATGAATATCAAACTAAGGATGATAAGCTTCTACCCTACAAAAGGATGGTTGATGATCTTAAGAGCATTTTTCAAAATATCATATTTGATAAGGTTCCAAGAGATCAGAACAAAGAAGTTGATGCAATGGCCACCATTGGATCCCTCCTGGATATTAGCTCAGATAGTCCCTGGTATGAATTTTTGGTTGAATAGCTTCTACAACCAACCTTTGAGACATTGTACATAGAAATGGTGTGCAACCTTGTTGGACCCCAATCACCCTGGTACCCTGACATCCATGCCTATCTTAAAGATGGTACCCTCCCTCAAAAAATATCATGTAATGATCATTGAAACCTTATCTGTCTTTGTGCCCGATTTACCCTTGTAGGAGACAATCTATACTGTTGTGTCTATCATGACATACTTTCTCAATGTTTAGATTTGAATGAAGATAATCTTGCGATGAAAGAAGTGCACACTGGAACTTGTGGTGCTCATATGATCAGATACGTTATTGCTAAATAGTTTTTAAGAGTCGATTACTACTGGCCCACCATGGAACATGATTGTTTTGAGTTAGAAAAGAAATGTGTGCCTTGTCAGCAACACAAAGACTTGATTCATATTCCAGCATAGGATTTGTGACCTATTGTAACATCATGACCTTTCTCTACATGGGGCCTTGACCTTGTTGGTAAAATCCATCCTCCCTCCTCAGATGGACACAAGTTTATCATTTCCACCATAGAATATTTCACCAAGTGGGTGAAAACCATTCCCCTCACCCTTACTACTGGTGTCCAAGTGTCCAAGTTTATCCTATATCATATCATTTGCCGCTATGGGATTCCATCCACGATCATTAGTGACAATGGAACCCCCTTAAAAAAAAACACATGCGTGATCTTTTCTCCACATTCCATATCCAGCATCGTCATTCTACACCATATTCTCCATAAAGGAATGGTCAGGTCGGGGCAACTAACAAAACTTTTCTCTGTATCCTAAAGAAAGTTGCCAATGACACTAGTTGTGACTAGCATCTCAATCTTAATCCCACCCTTTTGGCTTATCGCACTAGCATTTAGACTCCCACAGAAGCCACCCCCTATTTCCTTGCATATAATGAAGAATAATTCTTACCAATTGAGGTCGAATTGACATCACTACACATCTCCCTGAAATATTTTATTTTTGATGAAGACTATAGAGTAGAAAGACTAGCTCAACTAGATCTTCTTGACGAACAACGTCAAAAACCCTATGATCATCTACAAATATATCAGATCTTCCTTAAGAGGTAATATCAAAAGAGAGTCCACCACCGTGAGTTTGAAGTGGGTGATCTAGTCTTGAGAGAAAATTTAAGAAATTAACAAGCCCGGGAAAAGAAAGGAAAGTTCAAAGATAATTGTCTTGGTCCATTTATGGTCACAACAAAATATGGTTCAGGAGCATATCAATTATCCACTCCAGAAGGGGAGCCACTCACAGATCCCCTCAACATCCTGCACTTGAATAAATTATATTCATAGTCTATGATAGTGTCTCTACCGTTTCAAAAATCAAAAAATATCAAAAAAAAAATTACGAATAAAAATTGTGTCCAAATGGTGAAAACTTGGCAATCAGGTGCCTTCAACATGTACATATGGTGAGAACCTGGAAAGAAGCGTCATGTGTACAAGGGGGTAGTCCCATTATCTTTTGGCCCTTGCTTTTTGACTCTTCCTAGTGAGGTATCTATCGCTACCCACCATCACCTATCTTGTTCTCGCATGGTATCCTATGATACCCATCCTTCCATCTTCATCTCCATCACATCCATCTCATTTTGGCATGGTATCCTATGATACCCACCCTTCCATCTTCATCTCCATCACATCCATCTCATTTTGGCACTATATCTCATGGTACCCTCATCTTCATTCACTGCCATCCACTTTGTTTGTGCCAAATCCTTATGAATCCCCTTTTCTGCGCTTGGTCTTTTGTGCAAAGTGTCAGATGTATATAGATTGTCATATATTTCATTTCTCCTATACATGGCCGATGTCCTTGTCCCACTCATCGAGATCATGTCCTCTTAGCTAGTTCTTCAATAGGCCTTTTTGTATCTTGATCCTTGCTTGGTTCCCATGTCCTTTTGTCGGCCCTAGGTTTCTCCATCCATCATCTGGTTGTTGCTTTGAGATATATAATTCTTGCATTAGCAACAATTTTTCATCTATCTGTGCAATTTGTATCCTTCCTCTAGTCAGACATCATCATTAATCCTTATCTGTTCATCATTTTATTGAAAAAAGACATATGTGACACCTTGTGTTGGTTTTTGGATTCTTTTCGATCTTTCTTTATCTTTCAAATCTCCTTGAGTCCTATTTCCTCTTGGTTGCCATGATATTTTATTTCATGGTGTGCTGAGAATAACAAGGCTTAAATCTCCTTGGGTCCTATTTCCTCTTGGTTGCCATGATATTTTATATCATGGTGTGTTGAGAATAACAAGGCTTAGGATGTGATCTTGTTGCTTTCCATTTTTGCTTGGCGTGTCTTTCAGATGTGTCTCTTTGTTGTTCCTTATGAGGTCTATGTTATCTCATGTTACATTGGGGCATATCTTCTTACTTGTGGTCCTTCTAACATCATTTCCTGGAAGGCCTCTATAACTATATGTGATGCTAGATTGGCCTATGTGTCTATTTATAAGTGTCAATACATGCATTGGTCATGAAATTCCACCTTGGTTCTTTATACCTTGGTTGACTCACAAACAATGCTAAATCGGAATAAGTGCTCACTACATGGCATCTAGTTTCACATGGATGCTTGTGCTCAATGATCTTCATCTCCATTGCATTGCATTCATATCTTTTCCCTTCCTCTATCCTTTCTGCCTGAATTGTGTACACGTTCCCTCGTCTCTTTCCTCTCTCGCCATCTCGGCCTGTTTTTCCTAGAGTGGTTTTCATCGCATCTTGCATCACATATGGGTTAGCACATAATCCATATCTATCATATATCATATTATGTGGGGGAAAAATGTGTATGCTAAACTAAACAATTGAAATAATGAAGAAAATAACCAAACAAGCCATTAAACTCAACACTTCAAGGTAAGAATGTTAAAATCAAAATGAAGAACACAAATGACAAGCAATACAAACCAATATCCTCTCTTTGATTCAATTATTCCACAATTTGATGTGTGCTCATGACATCAACTGATGTTGGATTATTCTCCATGGATACAAATATGAGTGATTATGAAAGTGATAATGAGGATGAGTAGTGATTTTGGCAGAGTAATGATGCAAGTGAATGAAAAGTGGATGATTTTGGCTAAAATGAGGGGGGTTTAAATAGGAGATGAGAGGAAGGAGAGAGGGTGTGAAGATGAGAGGGGGCATTTATCTAAATTACGATGGGCACATATGGAGGTTAGGAGGGATAGGATAGGGTTGGTTGGGAGGTTTGGAAGGTAACTAGGTTGGGGGAGGTTTGGATGGATAGGGTTGGTTAGGACCCTAGGGTTAGGACAAGGGTTAGGCTAGGTGAGGGGTTAAAAGTAGGAGCCATGTGCTCAAATAGGATTTGAGTCTAATTAATTAATCCATGGGGATTGAAAAGGGGATATTTTATTAATTAAGGTAATTAATTAAAAAGGGATGGAAAACGAGGATAATTAATTAATTAGGAGGAAACGGTTTGGGGAATTAGTTAATTAGAAGGAAATGGGTTGGGGAATTAATTAATTGGATTAATTAATTAGATGAATAGGATTAGAAGATTAATTAATTAGAAGCAAGGGGTTTGGGGGATTAATTAATTAGATTAATTGGAAGAATAGGATTTAAATTTGATTTAAGTTAATTAACCAAATTTAAGTATCTACATTTTGCCCCTCTTCGTGGTGACACTAAAATAGTGTCGGTGTGAAGAAAAATAAAACACCTAAGAGTGAGGAAGTGCAAAATGCCCCAAGCCCAACTGAGAATGGAGGATGAGGGAAGGGGTGCCCCCTTGAGAGGGTGCATGGGAAAATGGGAGCTTAGGCGGCGTCTTCAAAGAAATAGTGTCTCGACAGATAGAGAGAAAGGGGACAAGAAATAGAAATAGAAGGCAAAAATGACATCCCAAAAGGAGATTCAAGGAAGGAGAGATTCAAAAATGAATTAGTGATTTTAATTAATTACATGTTTATATCATATCATAGGTCCGGGGGGGGGGAAATCAAATTACAGGTTTGCAAACCTGCAAATGCGAGTTAGCGACCTCACGGCTGAGGACCGGCTGGAGCACAGCCCCGGTGGTGTGGGGGTGTGATCCTACCGGCGTGGGGAAGCAACCCCGTAGGCACGGGGATGTGACCCTATCGACATGGGGTAGCAACCCCAAAGGAGCGGGGATGTGACCCTACTAGCACAGAGTAGAAACCCTGCAGACACGAGGATGCAACCCATCAGTGGGGGGAAGCAACCAACGGGCGTGAGAGCGTGGTCCTACCAACATGGGAGCGAGGTCCTGTGGGCTCACAAAAAAAAGAAGAAGAAGAAAAAGATGGGAGTGGGGAAAAGAATTTTTTTCCCATGGGCAGATGTGGTCTTGCAAAGAGGGGACTACCAGATGAGCTAGCTAAAAACACTTATTCGCCAAAGAAGGGAAAGCAACCCGCTAAAAAGGCGAACAGGGAGCTAGAGGAAAAAGAGGTGAAGGGACTGACAAGCTGTTGTTGGCAAGGGAACATGTGCACATCCCAAAAAGGAAGGGAAGGAGTGAATGCAAAATGAGATGTGATGGATATGGGGAAGATATGGATGAAATGATCATGGAGCGCAAGCACCCGCAAAAATGGATGCCATGCAGTGAGCCCTTATTTTGATATAGCATTGTCTATGAGTCAACCAAGGTATACAGAACCAGGGTGGAATTTCATAGCCAATGCATGGACTGACACATATAAATAAACACATAGAATATTCCTACACCACACAGAGTTATAGAGACCCTGCAGGCAATGGTGTTAGAGTACCCACAAGCAAAAGACATGCCCCAGTGCAACATGAGATAACAGGAACCTCATGTGGGAACAACAAGGGACATATCTAGAAAGACACACCAAGAAGAACCAAAAAGGCAAAAAGACCAAACCCTGAACCTCGGCACTCCTAGCGTAACAGGATATAAAATATTATGGTGACCAAGAATAACCAAACCTGAAGAGCCGCGAAAGATAAACAAGATCAAAAAGATATGAAACCAACACAGATGTCTTTTGTCGAAAGTATTACGAATGGATGAGGATCAATGATGTTGTCTGACTAGAGGAAGGATACATCCTACACCGAATGATGACAGGTGTTGCGTACATGAGAATGATATATCTCAAGACAAAACCTGGATGGATGGATGGATGAACAAACCAAGGACTGACAAAAAGACCTGGGAGACATGTGAAGCTCTAGATACTAATCAATCATGTTAAAGAACTATCCAAGAGGAAAAGATCTTGTCGACCGAGACAAGGAACCAACAAACTATGTACAGTGAGAACCCTACATACAAGGCTATGAACAACCAAAGACCAGCTATGCACAAAGAACCAAGCATAAACAAGATATTTACAAGGATTAAGTACATGTGATACTTACAAGGGATGAAGGTGGAGGTGAGTGGAGATGTGGGTATCAAGGGATACCATGCCTAAAGGAGATGGACAGGATGCGATGGAATGGGATGCGGGTAACATGAGATACTGCGTAGGGAAAGAGAGAGATGATACACCCAAGGATAGGCATGATGTTGCCCAAGTCAAGAGGAAAAGTGATGAGATACTAATGACTATAATTGGGAAGTATGCATCCCGATGATGATGATGAGATTGCGATCAAGGCTTGAGAAAGACACCAAGGATGTGATTGGATGATCAGATGGATGGTATCGGATAACTGAGGAAGATGTATAGGATTTGCATGAGATGATGGAGTGTGAGGAGAAGATGGATTGAGGGAATATGGGTACCATGGGATACTGCGCTAAAAAGATGCGGATGTGATGGAAATGCAAATGGGAGGTACCCAAGAGCTAGATACCAATGACAAGGGATGAAAGAGGTAGATGGAATTATATTAGAAGAGGGATGAAAGGATGAAGGATAGCATGAAAAAGATGGATATGGAAGCACTATGGAAGTGGTTGGGAGTGAAAGGATGAGGGATGATTGGGAGAGGAACATGTTATGGATGAAGGGATAGAGGAACTAGGAGGTCCAAGGATGGGTGGATGGATGAATAAGATAAGATATGGAGGAACTAGGAGATAAGGATTGGTGGATGGATCAGGTTATGAGTGAAGGGATGGAGGAACCGAGAGATATGGATTGGTGGATGAAAGGATATGATAAGATGACTAATTGGAGGATAGGAAGTTGAGGAATGTGGATGGAAGATATGGCGTTAAATGGATAAGGACCATGAAGGTATGAGGAAGGATTATACAGACGGCAAGAAGGATGAGTGAATAGGAAGGATGAATGAATGATCGACTTGATAGGGACATGGAGGCCAAGAGGTGTCCAAAGCATGTATATATGGGGGCATTTTCTTTCTTCTAAGATCCAAGGGAGGATGAAGTGAACTGGATAGGATATGATGGATATGGTAGGTAGATGGAGATGGCGGAGGAAATGGCTAGATGGGCAGAAGAACTTGCCCCCAAGTGCGGAGAGCTAAAGGATGAGGGGAATTATGCATGATGCCTATTTGCTAGGTTTTCATCATGATACTTTTCCAAGGCACCTATTTGCCAAGTTTTCACCATTGGATGATTTATTTTTCTTTCTCTCTTTTTTTTTTGAATTTTTTTTTTTTTTTTATATTTTATAATTTTTGGAGGAAAAATATGGATGGAGATGGATGAGGATAAATGGATGGAGGACTCAAGAATCAAGTTCAATATCAAGGTAGTAGGAGCCCATTTAGAGCGATCAATGGATGTTGGTACAGCTTTATTAGGAATGAGAGAATTATGCAAAGGTTTGGATTAGATGGTTTTGATGGGAAATGTAAGGAATGTAAGGGAGATGGTGGTGGCAAGTGTTCGAATGGAAGGAGAGAAAGTGATTGTGAATGGGGCATGTTGTAAGGACCAACATTGGCACATGTTGCGAAGGATGTGGGATAAGTGGAGGAGAGATGGATGTAGCACGTGGATTGGATGGAGGAATTATGGTAGGGAGATTTGGGACATAGGAACCTAAAATAGACTTAGGAGATGGAGGGGAAGCATTTTTATCTTGTGGACTAGCAACTTTGGATGCCATTGGAGATTCTTCTTTTGGATGCAGTTCTTCTTTTTGCTTTGGGATCCACATTGTTTCTGCTTTTTCTTTAGTGGTCCTTTGCGGCCTTTGGGATTCGTTGTATTTTTTTATCAATGTTTACACTATTGGAACATGTTTTTTTTAGTGGACATGGTCATCTTTATATTGTTGTGGATGTTTATCTTTATGCATTTTTTATTTGGAATCCAAATTTATGCTAGTAGCCTTAGAAGGGGTGTACTAAGGTGTAGGAGATGGAGGAAGTATGGGTGAAGTGATGGAGGTAGGATGTTTGATAGATTGTGAGGACATGTGCCTTTGTTCATCCTGACTAGGAATGAAAGGACTAGTATGTTTATGATAGGTGATGGAGATATGGGATTTGTGTATGGAGGAACGAGTAGGAGATGGAGCATTAAATTTTGGGATATAAGGGCCCAAAATGGATTCAGCATGTGGGGGACATATGAAGTTATATTTTGGGATATAGGGACCCAAAATATATTTAGAGGATGAAGGAGGGAGATGGATGGTTTATTTAGCTTTATATGATGGGGGAGGGGGGATGGCAATAAATGATTTGGAGGAATGATGGGGAGATGCAATGGTGTGTTTGGAAGTATACTTGGATTTTGTGTTAGTTGTACCATCTTTTTTGGATGAAGTGCCTTCGGATATGTAACCAAGCCCATGAGATCCTGAATGTGCTTTGACATGGATGGGCTCCAAAGTGCCTTTCTCATGTAGGCCTAATCCTTTTCCTTGATAGTTCATTTTTTGGGGCATTTATTTAAATTAGGATACTTGTTCTCTATGTAACAAGGTGTGAGTCCTTTATTAGATGGAGGAGAGTGGGTGGTGCATATGAGATGTTCTTCTACTACGAATGAACTGCCATGGATGAATGTAAGCGAACCAAGGGGATGGGTTTGGATAGGAATAAATGGAAGATCAAGAGGTGGAGAATATGTGATAGGAGGACCTTGACTTGGCAGAGGGGATGATAGGGGATCTTGAGATGAAGCGAATAGAATGGTAGGATCTTGACTTGGATCAATGATTTTTTGAACATGCTCTGGAACAAGATCTTGACATGAGAGAACTGGTGTGGATAGTGCGATGAGGGGTGATTAAGTAGACTCTTTAGATGGAATGGATGGAAGGATGTGAGATTCAATGACTTGGGTAGATGGAGAGGATGGAAGGACAAGAGGTTCTTCGGCTAGGATAGATGGAGTGGATGGAAGGATGGAGAGTTCCTCAACTGGGGTAGATGGAGTGGATGGAAGGATGGGGAGTTCCTCAACTGGGGTAGATAAGGTGGATGAAAGGATGAGAGGTTCTTCCACTGGGGGAGTTGGAGTGGATGGAAGAATGAGAGGTTCCTCAACTATGATAGATAGAATGAATGGAAGGATGAGAGGTTCAATAATGAGGATAGACAGAGTGGATGGAAGGATGAGAGGTTCTTTAGTTGGGGGAGATGGAGTGGATGGAAGGATGAGAGGTTCCTTGATGGAGATAGATGGAGTGGATAGAAGGATGGGAAGTTCCTCAACTGGGATAAATAGAGTGGATGGAAGGATCAGAGGTTCATCAGTTTGAGTGTGAATGATGGTAGGAGTAGGTGACAGGGATTGTGGTTCGATGGTGTCAATGGATGGGATTTTCTTGATGGTGTTAGGAAGTGAGAGAGGAATGGTAGGTGTGGGAGGTGGAAGGGAAGTTGCCGAAATGGAGGAGGGAATGGATGGTGGTGGATTGAGATATGATGGAGTGGAAGATGGTGGGCAGAGATAGGATATAGTAGATGGTGAATTGAGATAGGATGAAGTGGAAGAATGTGGATTGAGATAGGATGGAAGATTATGACTGGTACCACTCGCCAATTGGTAAATGTTTGTCATGACAATGGATGAAGGTGGTGTCCATAGATAACTGAATTGTGGTTGTGGAACAACAGGTTGCGATATCACTTGAGGTTGATATTAGAGGGCACTAGCAACTTGTGGCATTGATTGGATAGGTGGGGGCACATATGATAATATAATTATGTAATTCATGCCCCCAATCATAGCCTATGTAATAGATGATGGTGGATTAGGATTAAATGGGGGATTGAGGTAGGATGGAAGACTAGGATTATATGGATCATTGAGATAAGATGGAAGATTAAGATTGGATGGAGGATTTAGATATGATGGAGGATTAATATTGGATGGAAGATTAAGATGGAATGGAGGATTTTGATAAGATGGGGGCATGGACATTTCATATGAGGGATACGTGGAGGTGATATATGAGGAAGTTGTGGGAGAAAGACATGATGGATTTCCTTTATCAAAGGTGTGATAAGGAGCATGAGTGGATGTGCTTGGAGGAATAATAGAGTAGTCAGGATGAATAAATGGATTTTGGTATTGGACATTTGGTGCAAGCTCACTAATGATGAGGGCATCAAGATTTTCAATTTCATATTCGTCTTGATCGACATTACCCTCATCACCATTGGGATAGATCTCTTCTTGATCAAGCATAACATCGTCATCAACAGGATAGGATGAAGTGGATGAAAAGGAAGGACGACCAAACTCATCATAATAGAATTGTGACATGACTATTAGTTGATGAGTTGGAGAGATGAAAGATGAGAAAGGACGACAAACCAAAGACCAGGATGATATGGGGACTGACTTTGAAGAAGTTGGAAAGAGGATGAAATTTGATGTTCAATTTGGGATATTTGATGTTCAACCTCTAACTTAGGAAAAAGGAAATGATGATGCGAATTGGGAGACAAGATATGATGATGGACGATAATCCTAATGCTAGGAGATATGAGACATAAAGTGATCTAACTATAAATTGGCAGCATCTGGATGTAAATGGGACACAATGACCAAACGCCGCGTGAAGCCAAGAACCAAAGGATACTAATCGAACAAGAATCTAGAGACTCACATACAACATAACACCTAGACCAAGGACATCTAGGACCAAAGAAATGCATGGATAAAGATATCAACTCCTAATAATCTAAAGATTTCTACCACAATGAGGACAACATAATGGCAGCATAACAACATCGAAAGACCAAGATCATAAAAGATAGATCCTGAAAGCTAGTAGATCAAGCATTTTCTAAGACAATGTGGATAGCATAACAACAATTCTATGACTTCTAAGGACAATACCACAAAAGATAAATCATAACTTCTGAAAGATCAAGAAATGTCTAATGCAATGTGGATAGCATAATGACAAAGTAACAACATCTAAGACCAAGGTCAAACGAGGTGAACTATGAATGTTGATAGCTTAAGGAAAATCTGACACGACACAGACAACACTTTGATAGCATAACAACGTCTAAGACCAAGACCATAAAAGATAGATGCAAATTGTCAAGCTATTAAGAAGTGTATAATGTAATGCAGACAACATAATAGCAGTGCAATAGACATCTAAGACTAAGATCATAAAAGATAGATGCTAACTGTTGGGGACATGTAAGATTGCAAATCAATGAAGTAAAAATCTGACAACATAATGAGACCAAACTAACCAAAGAGGACAAGATGAACCAACCTTGCTAGGACAAGGGTGCAAACCTGCTAGAACAAAAAAGGCAAGACTGAAAAAATGTTTGGATAGCATAACGGCACCAAAAATGCAAACCTGTTGACTAAGGGTGCAAACTCGCTGGAACAACAAAATAGCCAGATCAAACTTGCTAGAACAAAGAGAAAACCCAATGGTTGAGAAAATGATAGTGATTGCGCTAAGTATGTCAATTTTGGCTCAAAGTTGACAGCATCCCCACTAATACAAGACTGCAAACCCACTATAATAGACCATAGACCCACTTGAACTAGCTTCAAACCCACTAGACTGATATTTTGACAAAAGACTTGACACCAAACACATCAAGCATGAAGATATGACCATAAAACAGATAAAACCAGTTAAGTACAGCCCTATGGATAGTAAAATGACAGTATGTGTTAAATCTCCTCACCATAAAATACCACATCCAACCAGATAGATAGAAGCCTGATAGCACTGGCTCCACCCTTGGCACACACTTCTCGAGCATGCTAAGCTTTGAATTCTTGGGATAGCACTTCCTAGTGAATTTTCTATCTCAAATTGGGGGGTACATGAGGAGTTTCTTCGATATGCGCATATCACAACACCTAAGTCAACACATAGAAGGATTTTTTAATGCTAAAAATAGTTGGCTCATAGTGGGGGAACTTTCAGGGTGAATCGGGTATTCATACATGTAGTGGCTAGCTCATTTAAGAGATATCCTAGCCCGTAGAACACAAATTTTATGCATCTACCACATAAGCACCAAGGGATTTTGACTTGCATCAAGACTACAAAGGTATTTGCATAATGATACTAAGGGAAACCATCAATATAACACAACATTGCCAATTGATTTATAGCATTCGCTAAAATCACAAATATTTATATAGCGGATTGAAAGAAAGTACCACTTGGGTCATTCTCCCCTCACCCGGCCTTATAGGCTACTCGGGGGGACAGGCCCTCCTACTTAAAAATAAAAAATCGAGCATCACTAACACTTTTCTCTTGCACCTACGACCACAAGAGCTAGAGGGAGAGGATAGTGTGTGTTAGCAGTAGGACCACTCTACAGATGCACAAACATGCAACACACGAAAGACATGGAGTTTTTCCTTTATTTGAATTGAAGTGTGCTTAGTTACTCAAAAGACACAACATGGTGATTCCCTTAATTGAATTAAAGTGTGCCTAAGTATGCAATAAGACACAAAATAAAGAAGGAAATGAAACAAATGAAATGAGCAAATTTGTTCCAAAGAAACCCCATTTTCTTTAGCGGTCCTACAAGCAAAATGTTAGTGTTTAAACGCTTAGGGGTCTTCTTATAGCTCAAAATTCTACACAAACATTAGAAAAACCATCCACCAACACACAAATTAGCTGATTAGTGCTAAAATAGCATTTTTTAAAAATCATGTAAATGATAAATAGCGATCTCGCTATTGTGTGTAGCAAACCCATTATTTCAAGGCGCAAACCTGTTGGTTTAAGCGAACCCGCTGGTTGTCTAAAACACGTTCCTACTTTTTATCTAAAAATCCTAACAAACAAGTTAGCGGATTAGTACCAAAATAGCATTTTGGAAAATCATGTAAATGATAATTAGCGATCCTGCTATTGTGTGGTGCAAACCCGCTATTTCACAAAAAAATAGAATTTGCAAAATTTTAACAAAAAACTATGTAGTTTACCAAACACTCTAAAACATGACCCCGCTTGTCTAAAATGTGACCCCACTTGTTTAAAACGCGACCTCACTCGTCTAAAACGCAACCCCGCTCCTGTGTATTCATATGCCAAAAATCATTTATAAAAACCCAAAATGGAAAATTTGCCTTTCGTATGAAAATGATAACAATGAACCCACGGTTTCAAGGTGCAAACCCCTTGTTTCAGGGTGCAAACCTGCTATTTCATGAAATCATGGCATAGAGAAAATAGACTTCCACCTAGGCGGAAATCAACCTACAGATCCTCTTTTTTGCCTGCAAGTGCTCAAAATCTGCAATAAAAAAGCACTAAATCAATATAAATATGTCAAAATGACCCGTGAAGTGGGTCCCACCAGGAGTGCCAGAAAGTGTGAGGGTAAAATGTGTATGTTAAACTAAACAATTGAAATAATGAAGAAAACAACCAAACAATCCATTAAACTCAACACTTTGAGGTAAGAATGTTAAAATCAAGACCAAGAACACAAATGACAAGCAATGCAAACCAATATCATCGATTTGATTTGATTATTCCATGATTTGATGTGTACTCATGACATCAACAGATGTTTGATTATGCTCCATGGATGCAAATATGAGTGATTATGAAAGAGATAATGAGGATGAGTAGTGATTTCGACATAGTAACAATGCAAGTGAATGAAAAGTGGATGATTTTGGCTAAAATGAGGTAGCGTTTAAATAGGAGAAGAGAGGAAGGAGAGAGGGTGTGAAGAGGAGACACTTATCCTCAAAAGGGACAAGTGGCTCAACTAGAAAGAAAGGAGTGACATGTGTCCCCAAGGACACATGTCCATTTTGGGAAAAACCACCCAAAATATGATATTTTCTCGAAAAGGGGGAAAAGAGGCTAGGATGTGCACATAGGGAGGTTAGGAGGGATAGGATAGGATTGGTTGGGAGGTTTGGAGGGTGACTAGGTTGGGGGAGGTTCGGATGGATAGGGTTGGTTAGGAACCTAGGGTTAGGACAAGGGTTAGGTTAGGTGAGGGGTTAAAAGTAGGAGCCATGTGCTCAAATAGGATTTGAGTCTAATTAATTAGTTGAATTAATTAATCCATGGGGTTGAAAAGAGGATAGTTAATTAATTAAAATGGGATGGAGAACAATTATAATTAATTAATTAGGAGGAAATGGGTTTAGGAATTAATTAATTGGATTAATTAATTAGAAGAAAAGGGTTTGGGGGATTAATTAATTAGATTAATTGGAAGAATAGGTTTTAAATTTGATTAACTTGATTAACCAAATTTAGGTGTCTACACATATCACATGCATTGCATTGTCTATAGCATCGTGCATAACACATGGGTTAACACATAATCCATACATCAAATCACATCATATACATCCATAAATCATGGCATGCATCAGTCCATATCATATAGAATAAATCATGCGTCCATGTATCACATCATCATATAGCATAAGTCATCCACAATATAAATCGTGGCACCCATACACACATGCATCATAAAACACATAAAAGTACCATACATTGAGAGCAAAATAGAATGTATATCATAATATCATCATGGTCTAAAAAAGTATGTCAATACAAGTATAAAATTGTATCAATGTGTTCATCATTTGTTGTATCTGATCACAAAAATTAATCAAGTACGTACAATATCTGAATGAATGGTGATCACCTCTCATACTCATAAAAAACTGCATGAGGTGCCAAAAAATGAATACACATAATATATATACATCTCTATGTTCATTGTATGGTACATAAAAAATATAGCAATTATCTACCCTCATCAACATCATCTGTATCCAGCCTCTCAAAATGCTCTAGGACGACTGAGCTAGTCCTTGTCCTTGCTCCTGTCCTTGGGATCCCTGTGTGGATCTTGATGCTGACCATGTATTGTCATGTGCCTGGGTCCTCCTTCTCGATCCACCTATACTATGACTGGATCTCCCTGAACCTGTCCCCCCACTAGATACTCCACTATGTGAGAAACTAGATGCCCAAGCTTTAGGAGGAGGTACATATTGCTCTCTCTGGTCTGCTAGTACTACCTACTCATTATGGGCCTGATACCAACCTGTCTGATGAGATAGGGCCTCTCTCTCGACCATTTGTCTCTCCAACATCCCTGCCAATATCTGCCCCCCTCCTCCTCTGGCCCTAGCCTGTCTCTCGACCTCATCCCTCTCCCACTAGTATCGGGCCACCATCTCCTCTGTCCTTCGTCATGAGTGCTCCATGGGATCCCTAGCTACCACTATTTCATCTCTCTCCTGAGGAGCCTATCTCTCTCAACCTGCAACTGTCCCCTAGTACCCTCTGCTACATCTGCCTCCCTGCATAGGATATCTCTCTCTATTGTGACCTCCTATAACTTGCACTTTGCCCTGGTCACTTCCTCCTCGAGTGCACAAATCCATGCTCCTAGATCTAGTGGTGTTGATGAGCCCTCTCCTCTCTCCTCTCTCCTCACCCTCCTAATAGGTATCAGCCTCAACAATGTCCTACCTCAACCCTGCCCCTCCTCTTGTCCCATAGTAGACCCTTGTATCGGTGGGTCTATCTCCATCACAGCTACCTCATCTCCCATGTCTCCTCCATCCCCCCGTCTCTCCTCTCCTCTCCTCCTCTCTAGCCTTGTCACCCCACAACTGATCTAGACCTAGTTTGAGCCATTGCCTTTGCCACTGTCTTAGCTGACCACTTGGTTGGTTGATATTGTCCGACCTTGCCTCCCCTAGCTTGAATATGTATCCTTCTAACACTAAGGGGTGCCAAACACTGCTAACTGGCCTCAGTCTCACCTCTGCCCACCAAGTATCATATGTTATTGTGACTTATGCATTTGCAAGTCCACCTTGTGGATCCCACTGTACTTGAGCTAATCAAGTCCACCCATCAATGATACTTGTCTTGTCCTATAAAGAGGGCCCAAAATCTGTTACCCTCTCTCGGGTAACCCACCGAAATCTGTGTGGTGCATCGGGCACATCTTGTACCCAACCAAACTGTCTCTACACCCAGTCTAGTTGATACATCTCTATCACATACTCCCACCTACCTATGATGTATCATGTAGTAATCATGTAAGGGATGTGCCTCGGATCCTCCGATCATACCGCGATCTCCATATATGGTCTCCACATGACTGCGTCCACTTTTAGTTAGTCAAATGTGGACCCTCGAGTGATCAATATTGTTAGTGACCTCATATCTCAAGGCCCCCCACCAGCTGAATACCACTGGTTGTGTTACATCTCTATCTTGTCTATCCACTAGTCACGTGACAACAATATGTTCCCATGCCCATACCTATAATAGTGTCATGAATCCAAAACTTCGGCCAGGATGATAAACTATGTCATGGAGTTCTTTGTATAGCTCTGCTAGCACCAAGGTAGCCCAAGCCATCGATCATCCTCCATCCACTGCCTTGATCATCATTGGGATCATCCATAGCATAATTGATCTCCCTCCATGGTCCAGTAGAATGTATCCTCACCAATGCACAAATAAAGAAATAGATCTGCCTCACAGGTGGTTCTTGTGCCAATGCCTGCTCTAGTGATAGTTGACCATGATGAAGAGGCACATTTGCGCCAACTAGTCATCTTACAGCCTCTGCTTGCTCAATTCTCTGGGATATGCATCGTGCTCCTCAAATCGGTAATTTAAAAATCCTATACACATCCTCAAGAGTGACCGTAATCTCTCATGTGGGTGGGTGGAAGGTGGTTGTCTCTCTCCTCCATCTCTCTACCAGGTTTGTGACCATCACCATATGTGACCGAATGTGGAGCATCCACTCCACGTACCCTAGACCAATCGCCTCGATCCATGCCCAATCGACAACACTCAACTCCGCTCCTAGTCTCAAGATAGTGAACTATCTCTCTCATCTCACCAGTATATCCACACCCCATTGTACAACAAACAATAGTAGCTTGTCCGTTTCTTGGCCCCTTTTCTTCCCCATTCAACTTTTGGCGAATCACCTTGCCTTTTTCCCTCTCTTTTTTTCTCTCCTCTCTTTTTTCTCTCCTCCCTTTTTCCCTAGCAGGAACGCATTCATGCTTCCCCTTTCCAACCCCATATTCCTTCATGATCCTATCATTGTAGGATCATGAACCCACCCCTTCCTATAGAAAACCCATCGAACATGATCTGATGGGAACGTGCTTTCTAGCCTAATGAATGCTAAAAACATAAGCTAAATACAAGTACAAGGATAGTTTTTAAATCCTACCTCATGGTCCAGCACCTGATGTCACCTGACATTGCGTACCACATCCACTTGATGCCTCGATCACGCTCCCTAAGCCATCTTGTCCATGTGCGCTATGAGCTCAAAAATGCACTAAAATCACCCCAAATCTCTCTTAGAGCTCCAATTTCTCACAGTATACTTGCACAAATGAGCCTTCCTGTAGCCATTTTTGGCCATATAAGGTGCCTGTTTAGCTCATTTTGATCGTCTCGAGACCTCCCAAACTATTTTTAGCATATCTTCTTCCTCGACTCTCCTTTTGGGATGCCATTTTCGCCTTCCACTTTCATTTCTCATCCTTCTTCCTTCTGACTGTTGGGGCAATATTTCTTTTGAGACGTCACTCGGGGCCCTTTTTCCCATGCACCCTCACAAGGGGCCACCCCTTCCCTTGTCCTCCATACTCTGGTCATTCTCAGTTGGGTCTGGGGCATTTTTTCTTTATCGTTCTTTTCTTCCAGCCATAGGTGTTCTATTTTCTTCACATCGACGCTATTTTAGCGCCACCGTGAAGAGGGGCAAAATGTAGACATCTAAATTTGACTAATTAATTTAATCAAATTTAAATCCTATTCTTCCAATTAATTAATCTAATTAATTAATCCCCCTTTCCTTTTTCCTCCAAATTAATTATTCTAATTAATTAATATCCCTTTTCCACCCTCTTTTGATTAATTAATTTAATTAATCACGCTTTTCTAAGTCCATGGATTAATTAATTTTATTCAAATCTCCTATTTGAGCACATGGATCCTAACTTTAACCCTCCCCCATCTAACCTAACCCTATCCTAGTCATCCTCCAACCCTATCCTATCCCTTCTTACCTCCCCTCATGTGTGCACATTCCAACTAATTTTCCTAATTATTAGGAAAATATCCGTTTTATTTTGGGGCGTTGTCCCCCAAAATAGACATGTGTCCCCCAGGGACACGTCATTGCTCCTTGAGCCACTTGTCCCCTTTGAGGACAAGTGTGGAATCTCTTCCACATGTCTTGGCACTTGTCCTCTCTGAAGACAAGTGTCTCATCCTCACATCCCCTCTCCTTCCTCTCTTCTCCTATATAATCCCCCTCATTTTAGACCAATTATCCACCTTCATTCAACTACACCGTTACTCTGCAAAAATCACTACTCACTCCCATCTCATCGCATATTTCATCAATCATCCATAATCTCAACTTAACACCAAAATTGATTTAATCTCATCCAATAAGTTTTTTTTCTTATCCCTCTTATTATTGATCTTACACATGGACACAAAAAAAAGGTAAAAATTAACTCAAGCACATAAACACATGACATAGTGAATTTTATGCATAGACATACCCTACACAAAGTTAAAACTAAAACTTTTCTTACTCAAACTCCCACAAAGTGATAGTTGAGGTACATTTACAAATAAAAAATCAATTTCAAACTTCTTTTAAACACACACACACACACATAATATATATAAAGTTCGCTCAAACATAGATAGGCATATGACATAAAGTGAATGTCATGCATAGACACTCTTCACACAATAAATATTAACTTTTGTGTATATAATACATAAAGTGATAGTGGAAGAATATTTGTACAATTAAATTCAATGCCAATGTCTTTCAAACACATAGATACACACAATAATACCAAAATTCACTCAAAGGCACATAAGCATCTTACACAAAGTGAATGGAAATTTTTATCCATGTATAGACAAAATCTAGGGAACAAAAAAAAATTATACATAATTCACACAAATTGATAGTTGAAGTATATTTATACACACAAAAAAATGAGTGTCAGATTTCTTAAGCATGCACATATACATGCAAGAATATAAAACTCAACTCAAAACACATAGATATATGAGACAATAAATTCTAAAGCTAGATTGTGAACAAACACTCAACATAGTGAGTCAAATTATCTTTGTACACAAGCACACTCCACACAAGGTAAATATCAAAATAATTTTATACATACACAAACACACTTTACACAAAATAAACATCAAATTATTTTTAAATGTACACAAATACACCACATTAACTAATAGTTGAAGTACATTCATACACACACACAACAAAAAAAAACCCTTCAAACTACACACAATATCTCTCAATGTTACTTAAAACACAAGTTAACTTTCACTCAACACAGCTGTAGTGATTGCTAAATTGTGTATACACGTGAATGTGGATGTATAGAGTGATGTTGAATTTTTGTCACACATACATCCAAACACACAATGATGGCCAACATTAACTTTTGAACCCAAACAGGCATATTCAAAGCTAAAGTTCATTTAAACACACATACATGTACGCACAAAGTGAACATTATCGAAGATTGATAGTATTTGTGTACATTTACTTCATACAAAGTAAACATAAAAGTTTTTCCTTTTTACACACATATAGACTTGCATGCACACACATAATGACTATCAAATTTCATTCACACACAAAGTGAATACCAAAATTCATCCAAACTTAATTTTAGTCAAACACATGTTCTAGTTAGATATATTCTAACTAAATTAGATATTGATCTTAATTTTTCAATAAAAATTATCGAATAAATACATATGTAGAATCACTTTGGGACAAATTTATCAAAAAAATGATTTTTCACATCTACTCATGCAAATAATATTTTTAAAAGATATAAAAAATACACTTTTGTAGATCTATAAGTGTATTTTCTAAAATAAAATTCTTTCAACTGTTTAATTATTGTTTATATATTCTTTTTATTTTACTAAAGGTACATCAAAAACACCAAAATATAAAGTTGATTGTCTTATCAAGAAAAAATACTAAAGTTTATAAAAAAATACAAAAGATATGATGCACTAGAGGGGGGATTCAAAGTTAAGATATAGTTTTTTTTCTATTTTGATCAAACAATTAAGACACAAAGTGATGTCTTGTTAAAATACTTGTGTTTTCATTGCACACAAATTTTAATATTTATTATTTTTCAATTAGACTAGGAAAAAATTTAATCCATGCATTAAAGTTTTAAGTTTAAAATATGAAAAAAAATGAAGGAAAAATAAATTTACTATATAAAGAGTGATGACCCACTTAAGCTCAATTTTTAGCATTTATCAATTAAATTATAGTGTTAAATTTTTTAAAATAATTTTTTTTTTAAATATAAATATAAAATACACTATAAATATACATTTAATTAATTTATATCATTACAAACTTGGAAACATATGTCAATTCTTGGTTATTCAAGTTTAAAGTATTAGATTAGAGTTGGTTGTTTCCTTTATAGAATTGTTACACATCTTTGAACTTTCATCCACACACATACACTTCACACAATCCTCAAGGCAACTTAGATTCCCTTCACATAAATATATGAGTCTAGCTCATAACCAAATTTTTCAATGCAATAATCCTTATTAGGTGGTTCCAATAACCCACATCAACATTTTCCGTCATTTAGAAAATTGACATTTAGTTTTAGTGCAACTTCAATTGGGACTCCAATGCACTCGTAAACCTTATCCAATACCTTGTAGCTCTCAAATTGTAACATCTTTTGTAAGCATAGAAACTTAGACTTGTAGCCTTATATCATACACCTTGATATCCTCCCCCGAAAAAATAGTTGTTTCCCTTGACATTAGTGTATTACCCCAAGTGTACACATTACTCTTTTCCTTAAGGAAATCTCATTTTCAAATAGTTGATTTCTTTTGAATGAATTATCATACTTCCAAAATGACTCTACTCACTCCCAACTCACTTCATGTTGGGACTTATCTTCTTAAACTACCAAGAACTCCTTGTATTTTATATTTCCACTGCTACACTCTCTTTTCTTCAACACCTCTACATTGTGCTCCAAAGTGTCCATTATGTTAGTTGGTCCTCTAGTTGGGGCATTCTTATTTGAATCCTCTTGTTGTTCATAAAGAGTGTAATGTCCCACCCTCTCTAGGACATTGAAATTTATGAACATTAGGAGAAGAAAACCCGCTTTTTTTTTTGTTAAATAATAATACTATATGTCTTTTCTTTGAATGTGATCTTTCAAAGCTAAACAAAAGTTGCAGAAGATGTAGATTAAAATCGATTTGACATCACATCTAAGTTCAATAGTTATATTATAAACAAGTGAAGTCCTTTAATATACTACTAGCATACCCAGTGGTTTGAGGAGAATAAAATTGAACTCTTTGATGAAACACACATCTCAAATGCTCACTCAGAAAAGAGGTGCTTACTCACAAAATTAGCTCACAAAGATCAGAAATCTAATCCTTTCCACTCCAAATTTTTGTCACAAGGTAGTCGATTGGGGGAAATGGTGTTGCAATGCATAGATGGTTCTTATCCCTTGAGTTGGGATTTTTTATGAACTCCAAAATCTACAGCCAATACGACTTGATATAAGTCTGATTTAGTGGTTTTTAAACCCCTTTTAACTATTGCAACCTTCACCAGATTTGTATGTGGTGTAGGAATGATTGTCTAACAATAAGGGAATCCAAGGTGTTGTAGAGGGGGGTAAGCTAGCCAAGTAAGCAGCCACCTCACTTGGCCACCAACACAACTTCTTTAGCTGCTCCAAAAGTTCTTTAAAATCATTGCCTTGCCTTCTCATAGTTTGTTTTAATATATTGATGTAACCCTTGTGCAAAGATGGCTTCAAAACATATTTCTAATTCCTCCAAGGATAGTACGGCTACTCACATAAGTAAGGAGGAGGCCTCAAAAACTTTCACAACTGATTCACCATAAGCTCAATGGAAACCCTTGATGTAGAGTCTATCTTCACACCCTTGGTTGTTCTCTCATAGATATAGATATGTAATAGTAATGGAGGGTTACATCTCCAAGGGACTCAAAACCACAAGCTCCTCGTGGGAGGCAAGAAAGAGAAACATTGTCCAACATAATAACTTTTCCCTTAAGTTTGCCTTTTAATACTTCTCCAAAGTTACACCCTAATTAGGGTTGAACCCTAGCACCTCAATCAGATTTAATGATTTAATATTGATTACTTTTTCCATATTATAATATTCCCCTTTTGCAGTGCTCACCTTATGTCATGTGCTTTTTCCACTTAAGTCATTCTTTTATCTCTCACTTCCCCTTTCACTCTCTCTAGAAATAGAAACTTAGGATAGGTGAAAATTCACTACTATTAATGTATTTTTAGCAACCCAAGCAAAGATTATGAAATTCAATGTGGCTTAACTGGAGTGGTTAGATTAAATGCTCTTGCAAAACAAGAAATAACCTCCTAACACATTTTCATGGAGACCAACCTGCTTGGGTCCTCTATCCAACCTGTTAGTCTATGAGGACCATTAATAGACTAACCTTGTAAGCAAAATGGGCTAAGGAGGGGACGTTACAAAGATGGTGAAATTGAAAAACATGAAATATATGGTGGACCTTTATAAGAGGGAGAAGCTTCAACCTAGAGGAAAAAATTCCAACTCAAGCAACAATCTAAAAGGGCCCATTATATTACCTTAACAACATAGGACTTCAAAAATTTCAAAGCTTTGAGGTAGATTAGATACATTTTCAAGAAGACTCTATTACCTAAATTGAACTTTAGAAGTGTCTTATTTACATTGACATATTTATTGATTTTTTTCATTGCCTTAGTTAAATGGTATCTCACAAATTGTATTCAATAATTCTATTATATTTATTGATTTTTTCCCCCAAACATTTAATGTAACTTTGTTGTAATTCTCTAGGAAATTCTAATTCCCCTTGCATAAGAAATGTATGGTGATATTTTTAGGTGTTGCAAATAGAACATAGATGGATCTAGGATGGATTTGAGTATCAAATTGAATTCCATTGCGAGGCAAATTTTCCAATAATTTTAGAAAGGTTGGTGGTAGTTATTGAAGCCACACAATAAAGATTAATTTGATTATTTTATTCATGAGATGGACGCATGCACTGATGTAATGGAAATATGGGTTTCCTTAATAATTTGAATAGAGTTGCATTGAATGATTTGTGTTGAAATGAATATTTGAGGTTGAAGGTTGAGTAAATTTGTGACATCTATTTGATTCAAGTGTTAGCATTGGATTGGTGGATTTATGTTGGAAATGGGAAAAAAAATAATAATGGGATAAGGCTTTTTGCGAAAATATTATCAAACTCAGCTTGGAGGAATTGACTTAGTATGAAGGAAAAATTTTGATCATGAATAGTGAATTTGTGTGTGGAGAGTAGAGGACTTCCTTAGTGAGTGGTCTGTTCTTGTAAGACTACCTCAAAAACCTTAAAAATGATAATTAATCAAAAGTAACATTATGAACATCAAAATCACCATTTTTTAGATCTAAAGAGCTAATTTATACATCAAAAGATCCATTCTTCTTATCAAAATCCTAATTCTACACTTGGAGCTCTCCAATCGCAAATTAGATTAGACATATTGTTTCTTCAATTAGATGCATAATTTCTTAAATTATATACATTGTTTCTCAAATCAAATGCATCACTTTGTACCTGTACTTCTCAAAACACAACATTTTTAATAAATTTGTCGATTTCAAGGACATGGGTCCCACCGGGCATGCCAAAGTGTGTTTGACGAATATGAAATTGTAAAATAAGAACAATACTATAAAATTACTTAATTTAAAATGTAAAAATCACTTCAATAGAGCATGAGAAACAATGAATCAAACAAAAATTTAAAAAATTAATATTACATTCACAAACCTCTAGTTACTCAATTGATCTTGAATATGCTTGAATCATTTGATATGTTGATTTATTAATTCATGGCAGCATAATAGTAGAATTCTCATGATACAAAATTGATATGGATTTCATAATTCTTGATAATGCTCCCTAATAATCAAATATGGTTTGATTTATAGATTGGAGAAGAATCTAATGAATGGCTAGGATCGAATATCGAACCATAGATTTGATCAATGATTTGGAGGACCAATGAGGAGATGTGGCATGTATAGGAGAGTTACATATTATTTTAATTTTTAGGTAATATAATTAACGTGGAGTTAACTAAGTGTGTGAGAGAATCGGGGGGTTGATTATTGCATGGAAGAGTCAAAAAATTGCATGATTGAGTGGGACTAAGAGTGCCTTTGAGTGAAGCGATTAGAGAAGGGAGTCAACTAGATGAGCTAAAATTAATTAATATGATTATTTGTGCACATGAGGTGGAAATTAATATTAAATATATTTATTAATAGATGATATGTGGATAATTAAGTTGATAAATATGTGGATAATTATGAATAATAAATTGATACATAACATAATGCATAGTCTATTGAATTATTATGCATTAGTAATCCTAGTTGATAAGGTGATGATGTGTGAGTACTAGGTGATTAATGAATGAAATAGATGATGATTGGATGAAACTAAGATGTAGGTAATTAGGTGATGACACAACTAAATGGTTGATAAGAGGATACGAGAGATGGATGGTAAAATAAAGAGATTATATCAAACTAATGAATAGGGGATTAATATTAAGGTGAAAGCAACATTTTGAAGTGTGTACACTCATATATGTATTGATCATTATTGGCAACTTATCAATTGTAAATCTTATCTTGAACACTAGACCTAGTAAGAATCTCAATATCATACCTTCATTTAGGGGAGGCAAAAGAAGCATCAAATTTTGAATCTTACATAGAAATGGAATCATTCATTGTATTGTTTTCTCTTTGAACCCAACTGATGTGGAATGCATTAAAATTTTCAATAGCATTCCAAAAGAATTTCTATACAATAACAATATTTTATCTTTTATTGCATACGTTCCTATGATTTGACACACCACAAGTTTTGATTCGCCATACACTCTAATGCATTTGATCCCATATTGTGAAGTCGCATTTAAACCAAGAAGTAGAGCTTCATACTCTACCACATTATTGATGCATCTAAATTTCAATCTAAAAGTGAATTATAGTCTTTTCCCTCTGGGAACATTAATACAATTCTTGCATGACTACCTTCTCTTGAGCATGCACCTTCAAAATGCATACTTCAAGCTCCATCATTTCCTAGATATTAATTTGAGGTAATTAGATCAAGATTAATATACAAATCATATTCATCATCATGTAAGCTTATGAAACATCAAATTCCACATCAAAATAACAAACTTGGCTTTCTACATCATTTGGATCCTCCGTAATACTTATCATTTTCTTTTCTCTATATAATGTGACTTCTTTTCCACATAGTGATATAATAACATAAGATAAATTCATCCAAATATTACCATCAATTGAAATTATTGGACTACAACATCATTTACTATCCAAATTAATTTATTTCACAAGAATCCATTAAAAAAAACTGTCATAAAATTTTGAAACCTTCAAGCCTAGTTGGCTCATGAGTTTTGATGGCATCACATTGTTAGATGTCTTAGAATCTAACAAAGAGTTACACATCAGCAAGACATATATAAAATGATTCAATATTTTGTTTCTAACCTATAGAGAAAGTTCCCAAGTATATCTCAAGGGACTCTTTTTCATTGACTTTATTTGCCTTGTCTTTAGGAACATCTTTAGTTTCATTTAGCTAATGAAGAATTCTAGGAGCAATTCACTTTCCTTATATTTAGGGATATTGAATAGTTCCTTGACTCACACGTGAACTTTTAACTAACTCAAATCTTGATCCGTGTCAATTGACTAGTATGCAAGTAGGGAACTAGAGGGTGGAATTGTCATAATATTAGCATCAAGGGTTAAAGGCATCACATGTTCACTCATAGAAAATTTATTTGTATTGATTATACCCTCAAATTCTTTAGTCTCATTCGATTTTTTTATGGTTACTCATTACCCGACCTTTATTTTGAAGTGTTAATGTTACCTTTTAAGACATCAACAACCTTTTATTTTGGGATATACAGTTGCACGGGTGTGTATTTGGTAGACGCACATCACCCTATAAATTTGTTAGCATTCCTTTCTACATTGTAGTACCTTTTATTTTTCTTTATGTAATTATTAGCTCAAACACTGTATAAGTCACACCTTCAACTTGGTTTTTTAGTACCTATATTCCAATTCTTCGGTTGGAAATCACTTTGCACTTGCATCACAACAAATTTGGTGAAAGCTTTAATATCTTCACAAGAAGGCTTTGTTCTATTATACATATTCCAATTAAAATCCTTATTTAGTATCTCATAGAAAACATGATAATTTTCATGATCATTTTGAAAAAAAATCTTCACCCTTGGGCATCTTATGGATCCATATTGGCATCATCATAGTATATGAGTGTATCTCTATGCTCTTTGAATCCTTTCTCTTCATTAAGATTGATCATGATAAAAGTAACATGTCACACTAAAATGTATCTTATTAAATATTCACATGATCCTCCCCCAAGGGATCGAGGTTGTGTATCTCTTGGCACTTTTGGTTTGAATTCCTTACTACTACCTCTCTACTATTTCCTCCAATTATCTTAGACCAATCATAATTGTATAGAACTTTTAATCCTTATTAAAATGTATACTAGTAGCATTAGATGACATGCTTTTCTTATTCTTTGCAACCTGGTATGAGGGAATTTTCATAGCTCCCATTAACGTGTCCACTTTTTTAGGAGTGAGGGACTAACAAAAATTTGTTGCATTTGTTTTTTGTATTTTCATATCAACCCTTTTGTTGTATTTACCAGATGTCCTCATATTGTAAGGAATTTAAGTAGGAAAATAACTTCCTATGCTAACCTTGAGAAGAGGGTAATGCAGAAACTTTTACGGATCATTATAACAATTACATAAACTTAACAAAAATAGACATAATAATATTCATACCACAACATAGTGATTTACATGGGGAAAACCCTTTTGGGAGAAAAACCTCACACTCCAAAAGTCGCCCAGTATATTATTTAGCAATCAATTACAAATTATGTTATACTTGCAGAGCAAGCTCTCCACAGGAGTACCACTAATTAGAGATTCATAGGTAACTCAATAGCCATAAGACTCTTACACACAATATATATCCCATGCACCTCATATATAGGAGATACAATAAAAGAAACGTCAAATGGTATTACAAAACCATGGGCTAAAACCACCCAATAAAGTAGAGCCGACCTTATCTCAAATCTAGATGCCTATGACATGTCTAAACACACATCAACACACGTCCCTCCCTTTTATAGCTCATTTATGTGTCTTATAAAATTTTATATTTCCTATTATAGGAGTCCACACTTCTGGAGGCCATAACTTGTGAATCGGGTGTCTGATTGATGAACTGTTTGAAGTGCCAGAAAGCTCGTGAAGTGCTCTATTATCACTTCATAAATTCTATGTCATTTACACCCACTTTTTAGGGCATTTCGAAGGGTCTAAAGTCCTCAAAATTAAATTTAAACATTTCATCGCACCCTCCAAAAATCAAAACTTTAATATCTTCAAAATTAACTATGATCTTGTGATAAAAATTTACCGGCATGCTTACCTAGACAATCCAAAGATTTGAGGATAATTTCACACCATTGCATGCTAAAATGAAAAATTACTATAAATAGTAACCTCATGTAAATGCAAGGTTGAGACACCATTTTCCCAACATTCTCCCACTTGTCGAACACCTTGCAAGAGAAAAAGGAGTATCAACACAATAAATTAATTTCTAGGGGCCATGAGGCCCATAGATTCTGAACACCATCTGAACTTCTTTGTTCTCACAACCTTAGTTAAAGAATTTGCAACATTCATCAAAGTTTCTACCTTAGCTAGCTTCACCCTATCATCTCCCACCATATCTCTGACAAAATGATAATAAACATCAATATGTTTGGTCTGGGCATGATGTTGGACATTTAGAGGAATTGATTATGTTGCATTAATGTTTTGCCATTGATGTCAACACTAGCTATTTTGGATGCTTTATCAGCACCCTTCTGGTCCCGGTAGGATGTTTGGTTTATGGTTGGATTGGATCCAGTATGTTTGGGTTATGGAATTGTCTTATTCATGATACTCAGATTCATGCTCAGTCAGTTGGTTTTGTTGTGGTGATCAAATTCTATCATGTTTTCTTGGAAGCTTGGTTTTTTGTTCTGGCGAGGGTTTTACTGGCAGATCTTTGATGATATGCATAAGTGGTGTTTGTGCAGCTTCTGGTGAAGATTCAGGATACTGATGGTGATAATTTTTTAGACTTAGTTGATTGGGATCACTGCTTTAGCGTGTGTGGACCTATATTGGGTCACGGTGTATCTAGGTTATGGATCGACTTAATGTAACGTATGGATTGGACCTCTCGATGTGTTTTTGGGATGTCTTATGGCTTGGATATTATTTGTTTGGTATTTGGCTGATATGTTTTGTAATTATGTAATTAGTTTATTATCTGGTGGTTGACCTGATTTTTTATGGTTGATGGTTTGTATATATATGATGTAAGATCTCATTGTAGATTATCATGGCATGGGATATGGATATGTAAGGAGAGAATAATGTAATATCATTCAAGAAAAGGAGTTGGTCGATCATTGGAGATCAAGTTGGGTTTATGTAAGAGGATTTCATCCTCCAGTATTGAGCTTAACTAAAACTATATTCAAGCATAGGAGATGCTATCTTTGCAGTTCATTCATTCTTTCAGATTGTAGTCTGGATTTCTATGTAGTCAATGAGACTCATTTTGTGATGAGTAGTGCGCTCTAGTTTGTTGGCCTTCCTGCAAGTACAGGTCCCTCAATTGTAATTCACATACTTAATATAGAAGTATTATCTGACTGTGGGTAGGCTTCCCACTGTGGTTTTTCCCTTTATGGGTTTTCCACATATAAATCTTGGTGTCATGTGGATGTTATTTATTCTCTAATTATTGTTTATGCTTAATTGGTTTAACTACTATTTCGGTATTTGGTTTAAGCATTTCGGTATTTGGTTTAAGCATTTTGATATTGATGTTTTGGGTTCTGGTATTAAAATTTTAATTGCTAAATGTTCTAGTAATCTGAGACAACTGATTCACCCCCCTCTCAGTTGTCTTCCGGTTATTTGAACTATCTAACAATTGGTATCAGATCTCTGGTCCTCTCTACAGAAATCTTAACTGCTTGAGGAAGATCCTATGGTGTCTAACAGTTCAATTTTATCTAGGTCATCTAGAGGTATCTTTCAAAGAGATATTCCTAAGCTTGATGGAACAAATTACACAATATGAAAGATTTGGATGGAGACTCATATGAGATGTCTTGGTAAGGAGATTTGGGAGATCACACAAAATAGTGTTACACCTTATAATCTGCCATATGGCAATCCTCCTCCGGAAAACTTGGATAAGGATCTTGAAAATGATTGTAGAGCAAGAGAAGCCCTCTTGTGTGCACTTTTTGATCAACAAATAATGGGATTAATTGACAAATCATCTGTAAAGGCTATATGGGATAAGTTGGAGATGTTACTACTTATCGAATTGCCATTAGTTTTATCAGATCTCTGGTCCTCTCTACAGAAAGCTTAAATGCTTGAGGAAGATCCTATGGTGTCTAATGGTTCAATTTTATCTAGTTCATCTAGAGGTATCTTTCAAAGAGATATTCCTAGGCTTGATGGAACAAATTACACAATATGAAAGATTTGGATGGAGACTCATATGAGATGTCTCGGTAAGGAGATTTGGGAGATCACACAAAATATTTTTACACCTTATAATCTGGCATATGGCAATCCTCCTCCAAAAAACTTGGATAAGGATCTTGAAAATGATTGTAGAGCAAGAGAAGCCCTCTTGTGTGCACTTTTTTATCAGCAAATAATGGGATTAATTGACAAATCATCTGCAAAGGCTATATGGGATAAGTTGGAGATGTTACTACTTATCAAATTGCCATTAGTTTTTATATTCAAAGTCATACTATATACTCTAGTCGGTTAACACTACCGAATCATGCAGTCGGTATACACAGAGAAGTCGATATGCATAGTCTAGTCAGTTATAGAGGAAAGCAATCACAAAATGCAGTATACACCGAGTTGTCTACCGAGTATCTTTTTATGACTACCGAGCAGCAAAGATGACACACCGAGTTGATATACACCGAGTGAAATGTGTTACCAGATACATTAAACCTAGACATGCATATCAAAATGTGTTACAAGATCGAGGCACATCTAATTACATTGGAAATTGCACCAGAAGATTGTGTATGATTTTGAGATCAATCTTACCAATGAAATATTTTTTATAGTTATTCATTCGAGGAATCTTGTTTGTAAGATCAAAGCAATGAATTGGATCACTGTCTTAAGAGATCTATTTATATAGCATGAGTTAAGGGTGTGTACATGAGTGTAAGAAGACTGTTATAGAGACACAGAGGTCACCGAGAAGGTTTTCAGAGAACAGTCGAAGAACAGAGTAAACAGAAGGGTTTACCGAGTTACTATATGGGTTACCGAGGTATGCTATAAGCAAGGTAATCTATTCTGAGCACATAGAATCTACTATAACATTTCAGATGTAAAGTTGCAGATATTTGTAATGATTTTATTGTAATATTGTGAATTTGAAAGAGAAACCTTTAACAGGGTAAAAGACTCTAATCAAGTCTATAAATTGTAAAGCCTCTAACCAGGTGCAGCGTTCAAAATAAATGTTGTAAAATCCTTTAGCAAGGTAGATCTAACAGATCTTGTTACTCCTAACAGGGTAAGCTATCAGAAATAGCTAAAATGTAGCTCTAACCAAGCACTCTTTATTATTGCAGTAGTGAAGTTGTGGGTGCCATCCCCACCGCAGTTTTTCTCTCTAACCAAGAGTTTCTACGTAACCAAAATATATGTGTTATGGAGTGAATCATGCATGATTATTATCTATTTGTTTTAACTTTATTTTATGTTATTGTACTATTTTGTTTATGCATAATAGTAAAGTTATTATTCAAGAAAATTTTTGGAGTACTGATTCACCCCTCCCCTCTCAGTACATTAGCTTTCCATATTGGGCCTAATAGGAGACTCTTAATGAAGGTGACTCTACCGTGAAGATTGCTAAACTTGACCATTACTGGGTGAGATATGAAAACCTAAAGATGGAAGAAGATGAAAGAATTACTGCATTCATCGAAAGGGTAAATGAGATGGTTGTAGGAATTCAATGTTGTGGTGGAACTCTAAGTGAAGATGAAATAGTCTCTAAAGTTTTGAGAGCTTTACCATTGGCTTACAAGATGAAGGCTACTTCAATTAATGAGTTGATAACAATATCTAATACTTTTTTCAACAAAGATACCTTGGTTGGGAAATTATCTACTTTTGAGCTTGAAGAATTTGGACCTTCTGGAGCTATGAAGAATGAACCTACTTTTGATGCATTTGCATCATCAACTGGCAAAAAATATTGGAAAGCTTTATATGCAAAGGAATTGGATGATATGAAGATAGAAGATGGTGAATTTGAAAAACTTGAAGCCCTATTTGCTAGAAGAGTACCTAAAGGACTGGTAGGAAGTAAGTATGAAGGAAAAGCACCTTTTAAAGGTTTTGCATCTAATAAGATTGGTCATTTTGTATCTATATGTCCTGAAAGGAATTCAAGATTTGAAGAAAGAGATAGAATATCTTTTAAACCTAACCTTGGATATTAGAACAAGTAAAAGTACAGGAAAAATAGAGACAAATCATGCTACATAGTGGATGAGGAAGGTGTGACTAATTATGATGATGAACTGGTCGAAGACGCTGATAGTGGTTTCAGTGATGGAAAGGAATGGATGTTCTTGGCTATCAAGGAGGATGTTCCGGTACTAGAAGAGAATGTACCTGAAGAGAAGGCACTTGCTACTAAAATTGAAGACAAGGATGATGTTGGCATATGATGAACTGGTATGATGATAATATATGTTGTCATTGATGTCAATAAGTGTAGGTGAACCAATATGAAGATTGTAAGAAGTTGTTATTGATGTTCAAGTAGGAGAACCAATATGAAGGGATGAAGTGGACCGGTGTCAAAGTTTCACAAGTGTGACTACTGGTTGGTAGTCTCAGCTCTAGGGTTTCTGGTTTGGCAATCTAGCTTGTCTGATGCAACCAGCGACATTTTGTGATGAGTTAGCTAAGAGATAAGGATGAGATCGAGATGCCACATCATTTTTGTGGACGTGAAGGATTTCCTTGAGGATCTTGCATGTGAAGATCGATTGCATTAAATGTCTACCTCAGGAATGAACATTCTTCTTAGCGGTATGTGAAGAGAGCATAATGGGTTACTGATTTCCATATGCGGTGAAGAATGGATGATGCAGAATGACTTGTGTTCTGTTTGAGATTGTTTTATTCTATGCAAAGTGTTTGAATGGTCAGGATTGGACCGCTTGTAATTGTAAACCTAGAAATTTTAGGGTTTAGGGTTTATGCTACTGACCTAATTGTTGTCTATAAGGTCGATGATGTTTGTTATTGTTGTGTTTGTATCTGAGTGATGAGATACTTTCCAAACCAGTGAGTGGAAAACTGAGAGTGTGATTGTAGAGTAAAGGAGCTGAAAAGGATTTGCCTTAGCATGTAGTGTTGTTATCAGATCAAAGCTTTACCTATTGTCTTCTAACCATTTCAACAATAGGAAAATCCCTTTATCGGGTAGCTTTAATAGGCTTATTTCAAATCCTCTAACTAGGTGACTCAAGATCATTGAGTTCTTCAAATCCTCTAGCGAGGTAACCTTTAGCAAGGTTTCAACCTTTAACAGGGTATATAGACATCCCTTAACCGGGTGATCTTTAATAGGATCGGTTCCTAACAGAACCTTATTATAAAGTCTTTAACCAGACTAGGCTCCTAACAGAGCGAGCTTCAAAAGAGTTCGAAAACAAGCTTGTGGGTATTCATCCCCACCGTGGTTTTTCCCATTTGGGTTTTTGCGTGGAAAATCTGTGTCATGAGTTGTGCATTTTTCATGTGATGATTGAGCAGTCTTTGTTTAGGTGAATATGCATGCAAAGCTAATGGTTATAGTATTACTGTACAACACATGCATGAGTATATTATTGAAGTAGTTATCAAGTGTTGAATTTTATTTGAAGTATTCAGTTTTACTGGTTTAGCTATCTGAAGTCTTATTGTGTTTAACCGGTATTGTCATGGTTAAGTTCAGTGATGAAGACAATCAGTTAGCATTGTTTTAACTTGATAAGTTGTTGAGAAGTTTTTGTATGTACTGATTCACCCCCCCCCCTCAGTACCGATTAGGGTATTTGTTATTCATCATTATTTATCAATTGGTATTAGAGCCACTCCAGGTCCTTGGTGATATAAGCTTAACCGCTTGAGGTAAAAGATCTTGCTTTAATGATGAACAGGGAAGGTCCTAAGTTCAATAGAGATAACTTCAAATATGGAAGGATAGAATGAACATTTATATCAAGAGTTTGGGTGCTCAATGCTGGAGCTATGTTGAGAATGTCTATGTTATCCCCACTAGCATTCTAACCGATGATCAAAAAAGAGAGATTCAAGAAAATGAGCAAGTCATGGAAGCCCTTATTAGCAGCCTGTCTGATATTGAGTTCATTGATGTACAAGATAAGGATAATCCTAAGGATGTATGGGACACTCTGGAAACCATTTATGGTGGTGATGAGCATGTCAAGCAAGCTAAGGAAGAGAGCCTTAGAGGAAAATTTGAAGACATGAGGATGGTTGAAGGAGAGACCATTCAACAATATGGCATAAGGATCAAGACTGTGGTTGGAGATATCAAGAGAATTTGTGGAACAATTAATGTTGCCACTGTTGTCAGTAAAGTTTTGATATCATTGTTACTTGTCTATGTAATCAGAGTTGATGCTATTCATGAGCTAAGGTCTATTCACAAAACCAAGGTATCCTTAGATTCTATCATTGTAAAGTTGACTGCATATGAGTTGAATAGCTATGATGGCAGTGTTCAGAAGACTGAGTCAGCCTTTAGAGCATCTACTGCACCAACCATATAAGGAAAAGAAGTAAGTACCAGTTATGAATCCAGGCAATGCAGAGATATGGATGATGAAGAGATTTTGATGGAGTTTGAAGCTCTTCTTGCCAAGAAACTTCCAAAAGGCACCTGAAAATACAGAGGTAAGCTTCCTTTAAAAAAATTTTCTTGCAATAAGATGGGACATATAATTGTTAACTATCCTAACAATGACAATAAGGATAAACCGGAGAGGTTTAGAAAGTATAAAGGAGGAGGTAGGAGAAATTGTCTTGTTGCAGTGGATGAAGGTGTTACTGATGAAGAATCTGAGGATAAAGAGAATGAGGACATAGTGTTTGTAGTTGTAAAGGAAGAAGTGTCTGACATGAAATCCCTTATATCTCGCATTGACAACTCTAATGAGTGTATTATTGATAGTGGGTGTTCTCACCACATGACTGGTGACTGGAGAAAGTTTCTGTCTCTAGAAGAATATGATGGAGGTGTTGTCCAGTTTGGCAACGATGCACCATGCTTGGTGAAAGGTAAAGGATCCATCTCACTGAATGGAAAGATTAGTGCGGATGATGTCTACTGGGTAGAAGGTCTTAAGCATAACTTTTTGAGTGTTTCTTAGTTAAATGATAAAGGACTCATTCTGGAGTTCAAAGGTGGAGTCTGCAGTATAATTGGAAAGAGTGGTGAACTTATTGCCACCGGTAAGCAGACCAGAGGTAACTTGTTTCAGTTGAATGCCAAGATTATTCAGTGTCTAATGGCAAAGTTTGATGACAGTTGGATATGGCATAGGAGACTTTGTCATATAAACTTTGACAATATTGTAAAAGTCAGTAAGATCAAGGCAGTAAGAGGATTGCCTTTGTTGAACAAACCAAAGGATTCTTTATGCAGAGAATGCCAACTTGGAAAGATGTCTTCCTCAACTTTCAAAGGTAAGTCTTTTTCAGCAGAGAACTTACTTGATCTTGTGCACACCGATCTGTGTGGTATAATGAAAACTAGAAGTATTTAGGGAGATAGGTATTTCATGATTCTTATTGATGACTGTTCAAGAATAATGTGGGTCACATTCTTGAAAGACAAGTCTAAGGCATTTGGAAAGTTCAAAGCCTTTAGAGCATTGGTAGAGAAGGAAAGTGGTCAAAGAATAAAATGCCTAAGAACTGATCAAGGAGGTGAATTCACTTCTGATGAATTCCATAAGTAATGTGAAGAGAACTGTATCAAGAGGCAGTTCTCTACCCCAAGGAAACCACAATAGAATGGCATAGTAGAAAGGAATAACAAGATTGAAGTTGAAGTGGCTAGAACAATGTTGATCCAAGGAAAGGTTGCTCACACTTTTTGGAGAGAAGCGGTGAGCACTGCAATCTATACTATGAACCAGGTACTCATCAAGAAAGGTAAAGATAAAACCCCTTATGAGTATTGGACCAAGAAGACTCCCACTATGAGTTATTTTAAAGTATTTGGCAGTAAGTGTTATATCAAGAGAGGTGAGAATTTGAGCAAGCTTGATGCTAAATGTGATGAAGGAATATTTCTAGGATATTCCACTAAAAGCAAAGCTCTCAAGTGCTACAACGATAGGACTCAAAAAATTGTTGAGAGTATCAATGTCAAGGTTGATGAATCCCCTGAGAAACCTAAGGAAACTAGCAGCGAGCAAGTGGAAGATGAACCGGGTGTAATCTTCTAGGAACCGATTAAGAAAGAAACAAGAAAAGACCTCAGTGTTCTTGTACCGATAGAAGCTATAGTAGGTGAAGAAGAAGATGGAGAAGAAGAAGAAGAGGAGGACAAGCAAGTAGAACCAGCTAGAGTCATTCCTAGATATGTGAAACTACAATCCTAAGTAGATCATAGGAGATAAAGATGCAGGGATACTCACAAGAAGAAAGGTGAAAGAAAACTCTTGCATGATTTCTAAATTTGAGCCTAAGACCACTAGAGAGGCACTTACAAATGAAGACTGGATTAAGGAAATGGAAGAGGAGCTAGACCAGATAGAAAAGAATGCAACATGGTCTTCGGTACCTAGACTGGAACACAAGAATTTCATAGGTACCAAATGGATCTTCGGGAATAAGTTGAATGAAGAAGGCACAATTGTAAGGAACAAGGCAAGACTTGTATGAAAGGGATATGCTTAGGAAGAGGGAGAAAACTATGGAGAAACCTTTTCCCCAGTGGCTAGATTGGAAGGTGTTCAAATGCTACTTGCATTTGCAGCATTTAAGGGATTCAAGGTATACCAGATGGATGTGAAGTCTTCATTCTTGAATGGAATCCTAAAAGAGGAAGTGTGTATTGAGCAACCAGATGGGTTTGCCTTATTAGAAGATAGTAACATGGTGTGTAGATTACACAAGGCCCTCTATGGATTAAAACAAGCACCAAGGGCATGGTATGAATGATTACACTCTCATCTTGTGAAGATAGGATTTCAGAGAACAAGTAAGGACAACAACATCTACTTGAAATCTAAAGGTGATCAAAATCTGATTTGTGAAGTGTTTGTAGATGACATAATCTTTGGAGGAGATGATGAAATGAGCCATGCATTTGTAGATGAAAGGAAGAAAGAGTTTGAGATGTCTCTGATTGGAGAGATAAAGTTCTTCATTGGTAAATAGATTCAGTAGATGAAAGAGGGTATCTTTATTACCGAGTCCAAGTATGTCAAAGAGGTATTTAAGACTTTTGGCATGGAGGAGAGAAAACCGGTTGGTACACCGATGGTGACCGGCTGCAAATTAACTAAGGAAGATGATTCAGCATTGGTGAATGAGAAGGAGTAATGTTGAATGATCTGTAAGTTGCACTATGTGGTACACAATAGACCAAATATTGCTCATGTAGTGGGCATTGTGGCCCATTTTTAGAAAAGTCCAAGAGAATCCCACTTGGTAGCAGTCAAGAGGATCCTTAGATACCTAAAAGGGACAGTTGATTATGGATTGTGGTATCCATAAAATGGTGATTTTAATCTCAAAGTATTTACCGATGTATATTGGGCAGGTAATGTGGATGACCGGAAGAGCACAACCGGTGGAGCATTCTTTCTTGGTGGAAGACTAGTCTCATGGATGAGTAAGAAGCAGAGTTGTATTTTCAAGTCTACAACTGAAGCGGAGTATGTGGTAGCATTTATGAACTGCACTCAAGCAATCTGGATGAAACATGTATTGGATGGTTTCAAAGTACCTATATCTGAATCGGTGAATATATTTTGTGACAATACAAGTGCAATAAATATTTCCAAGAATCCGGTATTGCATGCTAGAACTAAGCATATTGAGCTCAAGTATCACTTCTTGAGAGAGAAGGTCCAAAATAAAGAGGTTATATTAGAACATGTTTCCAGTAAGGAGCAACTAGCAGACATATTCACTAAACCCTTACCAAAAACTACATTTACCTATTTGAGAGGTGAATTAGGGGTTTTGCCCCTTCATGAAGTAAATTAAATATGTGTGGTCTGCATCAGTCAGGTACTACAGTGTCAAATCTTTCAGGATTGATGCATTGAAGGATGCTACTCCATAGGGGGAGCAACATAGTGGAGAATGGAAGCTTGTGCATCCACTTTGGCATTGTTGTCAAAGGGGGAGAAGATATCTAAAGTGATGAAGATATATGATATGGGAGAAGATATATGTTATAGTTGCACTGGTCTATGTTGTTTATAGTTGCAATGCTACATTGAGTATTTTCATCAATGCCAAAGGGGGAGACTGTTGGCATATGATAAACTGGTATGATGATAATGTATGTTGTCATTGATGTCAATAAGTGCAGGTGAACCGGTATGAAGATTAGAAGAAGTTGTTATTGATATTCAAGTAGGAGAATCAGTATGAAGGGATGAAGTGGACCGGTGTCATGGTTTCACTAAGTGTGACTACTGGTTGGTAGTCTCAGCTCTAGGGTTTCCGGTTTGGCAATCTAGCTTGTGTGATGCAACCGGTGACATTCTGTGATGAGTTAGCTAAGAGATCATGATGAGATTGAGATGCCACATCAGTTTTGTGCACGTGAAGGATTTCCTTGAGGATCTTGCATGTGAAGATTGATTGCATTAAATGTCTACCTCGGGAATGAACATTATTCTTAGTGGTATGTGAAGAGAGCGTGATGCATTACTGATTTCCATATGTGACGAAGAATGGATGATGCAAAATGACTTGTGATCTATTTGAGATTGTTTTATTCTATGAAAAGTGTTTGAACGGTCAGGATTGGACTGCTTGTAATTGTAAACCTAAAATGTTTAGGGTTTAGGGTTTATGATACCGACCTAATTATTGTCTATAAGGTTGATGATGTTTGTTATTGTTTGTGTTGGCGAATGTTGTGTTTGTATCTAAGTGATGAGATACTTGCCAGACAAGTGAGTGGAAAGTTGCAGAGTGTGATTGCAGAGTAGAGGAGATGAAAAAGATCTACCTTAGCATGTAGTGTTGTTATCAAATTAGAGCTTTACATATTGTCTTCTAACCATTTCAACTATAGGAAAATCCCTTTACCAGGTAGCTTTAACGGGCTTATTACAAATCCTCTAACCAAGTGACTCAAGATCATTGAGTTCTTCAAATCCTCTAGCAAGGTAACCTTTAACAGGGTTTCAACCTTTAACAGGGTATATAGCCATCCCTTAACTGGGTGATCTTTAACAGGACCAGTTCCTAACAGAATCTTATTGTAAAGTCTTTAACCGGACTAGGCTCCTAACAGAGTAAGCTTCAAAAGAGTTCAAAACAAGCTCATGGGTATTCATCCCCACCATGGTTTTTCCCTTTTGGGTTTCCACATGAAAAATCTGTGTGTCATGAGTTGGTGCATTTTTCATGTGATGATTGACCAATCTTTGTTTAGGTGAATATGCATGCAAAGCTAATGGCTATGGTAATACCGATACAACACATGCATGAGTATATTGGTGAAGTAGTTATCAAGTATTTAATGTTATTTGAAGTATTCAGTTTTACTGGTTTAGTTGTCTGAAGTCTTACTGTGTTTAACTAGTATTGTCATGGTTAAGTTCAGTGATGAAGACAACCGGTTAGCATTGTTTTAACTTGATAAGTTATTGAGAAGTTTTTGTATGTACTGATTAACCCCCCCCCCCCTCTTAGTATCGATTAGGGTATTTGTTGTTCATCATTATTCATTAGATGAATGGGTAATTGGCATTGGATGTTCACTTCATATGACTAGAGATAAAAGTAAGTTTCTATCTTTGCAAGAATTTGATGGTGGTCTAGTTAGATTTGGAGATGACAAAGCATGTATGATCAAGGGAAAAGGAACTATATCATTGGATGGTAAGAATAATACTGATAATGTTTATTATGTTGAAGGTTTGAGGTATAATCTTTTGAGTGTAGGATAATTGGTGGATAAGGGACTTCAATTACAGTTCAAGGATGGAAAATGCAAAATCATTAACAAATCTGGTTTGGAGATTACAATCGGTACGCAGACAAAAGGAAATATATTTCCTTTGAACTCCAATGAGAAGACATGTTTGATTGCACAAATTGATGAGTGTTGTCTATGGCATAAAAGGCTATGTCATGTGAATTTTGATTGCATTGTTAAGATATGTTCAACTAAGGCAGTTAGAGATATACCTAAGATTGTGAAGCCCTATAATCCGATATGTAAAAAATGTGAAATGGGAAAAGAGGTCAGAACCTCTTTTAAGAGTATACAAGATAAATCTAATGATGTTAAGTATTTCAAGGTAGTAAATGTTATATCAGAAGAGATGATATCATTGGAAACTTTGATCCTAGATATTATGAAGGAATTTTTATTGGTTATTCTAATGAGAGAAAATCATATAGATGTTATAACAAGAGATTGCAAAGAATTGTGGAGAGTGTTAATGTCAAGGTGGATGAGCTGAATAGAAGTCAAATCAGAGTTTATGAGCAAGAACCGATAGTGGAAATGATTATATCTGAACCGGTAGCAACTTTACCGGAATAGAATATTGAACCAGTTACTCCGATAGTATCAAAAAATTCAACTGTAACTAAAGAACCGGGAAGAGGAACAGAGAGTCAAAAGACTCTTAGGTATGTGAGATTGAATCATTCAGAAGATTAGATTATTGGGGATAAGAACAATGGAGTGATGACAAGAAGGATATTGGCAACTAATGAGCTATGTTTAATTTCTAAATTTGAACCGATATCATTAATTGAAGTAGGTAAATGTGAATGTTGGATGAAAACTATGGAAGAAGAATTAGATCAGATTGAGAAAATAATACATGGACTTTATTTCCCCGGCCTGAAAATAAGAATTTTATTGGAACTAAATGGGTTTTTAGGAATAAATTGAATGAAGATGGTCAATTTGTAAGGAACAAAGCTAGATTGGTTTATAAAGGATATTCTCAGAAGGAAGGAATTGATTATGGAGAAACTTTTGCACCTGTAGCTAGGATTGAAGCTATAAGATTATTTCTTGCCTATGCTGCCCATAAGAACTATAAGGTTCATCAGATGGATGTTAAATGTGCATTCTTGAATGGGGATCTTGATGAGAAAGTTTATATTGAGCAACCTAATGGTTTTTCACTTTCATATGATAAAAAAATGGTTTGCAGGTTAAGGAAAGATTTATATGGATTGAAACAGGCACCTAGAGCTTGGTATGCAAGATTAGATAAATATCTTTTGAAGCTTGGTTTTACTAAGGGTAATACTGACAGTAATTTATATTATAAGGTCACTGAAGATAATATACTGATTATTGAAGTATTTGTTGATGACATTACTTTTGGAGGTGAAGATAAGTTATGCATGGAATTTTCTAATAATATGGAGAAAGAATTTGAAATGTCTATGATTGGGGAAATGAAATTTTTCTTAGGTTTACAAATTACTCAGACTGATAAAGGTATTTTCATCTATCAATCTAAGTATGCTAGGGAATTGTTGAAGAAATTTGGTATGGGAGATTCTAAACCAGTAAGTACTCCTATGGTTACAAGTGACAAATTGGCAAGGAAAGATGTCTCTGCATCGGTAAATCCTACAAGATACAAATCTATGATTGGAGGTCTACTTTATTTGACTCAGACTAGGCCTGACATAATGAATGTTGTTTGTATTGCATCTAGATTTCAAAGTGATCCTAGAGAAAATCATGAGAGTGTGATGAAAAGAATTTTTTGATACTTGCAAGGTACATCAGAATATGGTTTGTGGTACCCTAAGGATGATGACTTTACTTAATGTGCATATATAGACATTGATTGGGCTAGAGATGTTGATGACCAAAAAAGTACTTTCAGTGGAGCTTTCTTTCTTGGAAAGAAGTTGTTTTCATGGATCAACAAGAAACAATCATGTACTTTATCTACTATTGAAGCTGAGTATGTTGTTGTTGCTACTAACTATACACAGGTTATATGGATGAAGCAAATGTTGAAGGATATCAAAGTGCATTGCACTAGACTGGTAGTTATTCCTTGTGATAACTCTGCTTCTATTGACATATCAAAGAATCTGGTATTTCACTCTAAGACAAAGAACGTTTCTATCAAGTATAACTTTTTGAAGGAGAAGGTGGAATAAAATGAAGTTAGGTTGGTTTATGTGAACACTAAAGAGAAGATTGCAGATATTTTCACTAAACATTTTCCCAAAGAATCATTTAAGTACTTGAGAGACACATTAGGGGTTTTTGCCCCTCTGACAGAGAACAGATTGATGTTATTTGGCATCAGTCTGGTATGCATTATCAGAGATCATTCATTCTGGCATTAATATTAGGATGCTACTGCTCAGGGGAGTAGTTAGCCTTGTTATTCAATGGTTTTTGTTTTTGCTTTGATATTTTTGTCAGATTTCTGGCATTGATGTCAAAGGCAGAGAGATATTGATGTGAAAAACTTAAGGAGTTGTATACATTTGGGGGGGGTATATGTGTAATACAGAGCTTTACAGAGATATCATTCACACAGAGAGTGTGGTCTTTGTTTCATAACTTCATTGCTATATCTTTATATGGGAGATTGTTGGTTGTCTTCCATTGGGGGATACTTGTTTGGCATTCCTTGGCACTTGGATATTTTTCACATCTAGTGTTGCCATCAATGCCAAAGGGGGATATTGTTGGCCATTTGGAGGAATTGATTTTGTATTGCATTAATGTTTTTTCATTGATGTCAACACTAGTTGTTTTGGATGCTTTACCGGCACCCTTCTAGTCCCGGTAGGATGTTTGGTTTCTGGTTGGATTGGATACGGTATGATCCAGTATGCTCTGGTATGTTTGGGTTATGGAATTGGCTTATTCATGCTACTTAGATTCATGTTCAGTCAGCTAGTTTTGTTCTAGTGATAGGATTTTATCCCGTTTGCTTGGAAGCTTGGTTTGTGGTTCAGGTGAGGGTTTCATTGGCAGAAATTTGATGAAGATCTTTGATGATATGCATAAGTGGTGTTGGTGCGGCTTTTGGTGAAGATTCAGGATACTGATGGTGATCATGTTCGAGACTTAGTTGATTGGGATCATTTCTTTAGCGTGTGTGGACCTATCTTGGGTCCCAGTGTATCTAGGTTATGGATCAGCTTAATGTAACATGTGGATTGGACCTCTCGATGTGTTTCTAGGATGTCTTATGGGTTGGATATTATTTATTTTGTCTATGGATGACATGTTTTTTAATTATGTAATTAGTTTATTATCTCGTGGTCGACTTGATTCTTTATGGTTGAGGGTTTGTATATATATGATGTAAGATCTCATTGTAAATCATCATGGCATGGGATATGGATATGTAAGGAGAGAATAATGTAATATCATTCAGGAAAAGGACTTGGTCAATCATTGGAGATCAAGTTGGGTTTATGTAAGAGGATTTAGTCCTCTGGTATTAAGCTTAACCTAAATTGTATTCAGGCATAGGAGATGTTATCTTTGCAGTTCATTCATTCTTCCGAATTGTAGTCAATGAGACTCCTTTTGTGATGAGCAGTGCACTCTAGGCTATTGGTCTTCCTGCAAGTGTTGGCCCCTCAATTGTAATTCACATACTTACTAAAGAATTATTATCTGACTATGGGTAGGCTTCCCACCGTGGTTTTTCCCTTTACCGAGTTTTCCATGTATAAATCTTGGTGTCATGTGGATGGTATTTATTCTTTGATTATTGTTTATGCTTAATTGGTTTAATTGTTATTTTGATATTTGGTTTAAGCATTCTGGTATTGATGTTTTGGATTCTGGTATTAATGTTTTTTGCTAAATGTTTCGGTAATCTGGGACAACTGATTCACCCCCCCCCCTTTCAGTTGTCTTTCGGTTATTCTAACTATCTAACATATGAAATGTCAAGTTCTTAGATAGGAAGATCACACTCTGACTATCCTAATAAATCGTCACTGGATCTTGTTTTACTCCAATATCTAAAAGCAGTCTCTTAAGACAAATGGCTTCTTTACAAGCATGAGTTGCTTACATAAACATTACTTCTGTAGTCGACAAAGCAACCATAGCCTGTCCCTTACTCATCCAACTAATTATACCACCAAATAAAGTAAACACATAAGCACTAGTGAATCTTCTACTATCAATATCACCTGCTCAATCTGATTCCACATAACCATGAATATCAAGGGAAATCACATCTCCAACTAAATTACCATGATAACACAAAGAATACTCTGAGGTGCCCTTCAAATATTTCAATACTCTTTTGACTTCATCCCAATGAACTCTACTAGGATTAGACATATATCTAGAAAAAACTCCCACTGCTTGGGAAATGTTTGGTCTAGTACAGACCATAGAATACATCAAACTTCCAACTGCACTCTGGTAAGGCACTCTACTCATGTATTCCATATTTTATGGGGATGTGAGACAATCTAAAATAGATAATTTATGTTCCAATTGTAAAAGGAGCACATAATGGTCTGCAATCCTACAATTTGAACCTCCAAAAAATTGAATTCACATACCTACTCTAGCCTAGCCATATCTTTTGGTTCATTCTATCTCTTCTAATTTCCATCCCAAGAATGTTCTTTGTTGCACCAAGATCTTTCATTTCAAATTGAGAAACGAGTTGAGACTTTAGTTCTAAAATCATACATTTCCCTTTACCAATGAATATCATATCATCAACATACACTACAATGTACAAGAAATGATCACCATCAGATTTATAATAAACACAGTGATCTAATTTAGAATGCTCAAATCCGAAAATTAACACATATGTATCAAATTTTTGGTACCACATCCTACTTCTCTATTTGAGGCTATACAGAGATTTCTTTAATTTACAGACCAAATTACTTTTACCTTTCACCAGATAGTGCTTTGGTTTTGTCATATAAATATCCTCCTCCAAATCGCCATGAAGGAAAGCAGTTTTCACATCCATTTTCTCAACCTCTAATTCATAAGTAGCAGCAATAGAAAGAAAAAATCTAATGGATGTCATTTTTGCAAAAGGAGAAAATATCTCACCATAATCAACACCCTCAACTTGAGAGTATCCTTTTGCAACCAACCTTGCTTTATACTTTTCAATGCCTCCATCTGAACCAATATTTTTCTTGAACACCCATTTACAACCAACAGGTTTTCATCCTTTAGGAAATGATGCAAGATCTCATTTGTCATTTTTTTCAAACCTAGCATTTCTTCTTCCATAGCAATCTTGTAATATTCTGCATCATTCAAACCTAATGCCTCTTAGATAGATCTAGGTTCATCCACATTAGTATTCAAAGAAAAAATACATCTCCAATCATCAAGTGAGTACCTTTTAGGAGGTTGTCTATGTCTTGTAGACCTTCAAAAAAGTTGATTTGGAGTTTCTTCCTCCTCTTATGAAGATTTAGAGCTAGATGAGCCCTCCTCAACTTATTACCTATCTAGGGGTCTTGATTTAATTGTTTAGGTGTAGAAGGAAATTGAATCACATCTTCATGTTTAGTCTATTCTCGTTGCAATGTAATAGAAGGAGACAATTTCTCTAAAAATAACACTCCTACTATGCATTGCATTCTATACAATAAGGCCCAAAAGCTTGTATTCTTTCACATCATAATTGTATCTCATGAAGATACATTTCACAGCCTTGTTCTCTAACTTTGTTTACTTCTCCTTTGGCACATGTGCATATGCCTCGCAACCAAAAACTCTAATTTATCTCAATGAAGGCTTCTGACCTGATCATGCTTCCATAGGTGTTTTAGCAACAAGAGCTGATGTAGGAGACCTATTAATCAGGTATCAAGCAGTGGCAACTACTTCAACCTAAAAAAAATTCTTTAGACCAGCACCACTCAGCATACTCCTAGCCTTCTCCATCAGTGTCTTATTCATTCTTTCTGCAACTCCATTCTACTATGGAGAATACAGAGTTGCCTTCTATTGATTAATACCATAGTCTTTAAATAATCTATCAAAATCATTAGATAAAAATTCACTGCCATTATCAATCCTCAAACATTTTATTTTCTTCTCAATCTACAACTCAACCATTCCTTTAAATTCTTTAAATCAAGTGAAAACTTAATATTTACTCTTAAAAAATATACTCGTCCTTCTACTAAAAACATCAATAAATAAAACACAATATGTGGATTTTCCAATGGAAGGAACATCTACAAGACCAAACACATCATAGTGAATAAAATCCAAAACACCACAAGATTTATGATAACTCGAGTAAAAGTGAATGTGGTTTTATTTTCCATAAATGCAATGCTCACAGAAATCAAATTCATGATTATAATCATTCAAACCTTCAACAAATTTTTTATTTTTAAAAGTCCTTAGACCCTTTTGTCCAATGTGGCCAAGTCTCTAGTGCCATAATATAGTCTTCTCTACAAGTAACTTTGCTTCAAAAGATACAGCACCATTAGGTACCCAAAAGCCATGTCCATTTGTTGAAAGTGAAACCCTCAAAATTTTTGACAAAGTATCCACTGATTTACTTTTTACAAAAGTGTTATTACACTCAACAGTGCATGCCTCTAACTTATACAAAGGTTCAAACCTGAAACCTTTGGAAATCACCATATAACCCTTATTCATCTTGCATCATGCATCAGAAAAGACTATGTGCACACTTGCATCTATCAGTTTTCTCATAGATAATAAATTTATTTTAATCTAGGGATATGCAACACACCGCCAATCATTTTTATTCTACCATCAGGAAACTTGATCCTAACTTTTTTGCCATTAGATTGTCATTGATGTCAACAGTTGAGATGATGCAATTATGATGAATTCCCCTGAGTAAATATCATCTTGACAGAGAATGTACAGATGGATCAGCTTGAGTGTTGCATCAATTAAAGATCAAAGTATCCTAGCAGAAGTAACTCACAAAGGGAATTTATAGAAATGCATAATGCATCAGGTTATTCACACTCAGTTACAGGAAGTGTTAGTCACACAAGGGGTGTATAGAAGGAAATAATGGAGTATGTTCATTTGGAAGGCTACTACAACACGAGAAAGGATGTGCATAACATGCAAGTTATCACTATGCAGTTATGGGGAGTATTAGTCATAGGAATACATAACAAGAAGGATGCACATATAATGCAGATGAGGAGATGGGTTGAATTCATGTCATGGAGGGTTGGCATCATGTTCCATATTTGCTTCTCGGTGTATTTCACCCATCAGATTTTATCAATGCAAGTTGTAGATTGAAAAATGGTCAAAATCTCTAAGGTTGCAATATTTCGATGAGATCACATTTTTGTCTCATTTACGTGTTCCTTGTCAATGAGACATGGCCTATCGGTAAGACCACTTTTATCTCTTATTGGCCTTCTATTTCTCTATCAGCAACTTCTCATTTTCAGTATGACAGGATGATTATTTGGCTGACGACGGGGTCTTTGATGTAATATGTCATTGGCCTTGATGACACAGGCTTCATTTCGGCATGACATGGTCTATTGGTAAGACCATTATTTATTCTCTTCAGTTAGTTGTAGCTATACTAACACCACTTCCCTTTGGTGAAACTGCTATCAAGCCCACTTCACTCAACATCCATAGGCATCCAGTTGGCTCATATTTATTGGTCCACCCTGGCTGTGAGTTGTACATGTGGGGCCCTTTGGTGAAATGATTCTTCCATGTGACCTCGTTCTTCTCTTAGTGACATGGCTTTTTTTGTTGGTGTGACCTAGGGGTTCGGCAAAACAAATTTTTGATTGAATAGATCCCATTAGACTTGGCAAAATATCTTTTCAGGGAAACCTTTGATAGGTCTCATCAACATGTTCCTTTTTCGATGAGACGGCATATCGGTGTGACCAATTTTTCCTTTCATCATCCATTTGATGATATGACGATATGATCCCTTTTTGGTGTGATGGAAGCAGTATCTAAAGGACGTGGTTCCCTTTCTATATAAATTTTTGTGGGTCTTGATGGCGTTGCCTTTTTTCTGTGTGACAAGGTGTTTCGGTGAAAGTATTTTCACCTCTTATCGGCCTTTATGTGCTATGTTGATAGAGTCTCTTTTCAATGTGACATCTTTGTATCTGGCTGAAATGCATTTATCTTTTGGTGGTGTTCTTTCTTGGTCTCAGGCCCACTTCAAACATATGAATATAGGTGTCCAAGTCATGAGTGTGTGTTAGTTCATTCAGGTTGACATGAGTTTGTGTGGGTCCCTTCATCTATGTGCTTGGTGGAGTGGAGACAAAAGGCTTTTCACCATGACCTTGTCTTTTGGCAAGACGTCTCTTCCTTCTCGCAGTCCCTTTGTAACTACATTGAAATACCTTTATTTGGTGTGACTGGGTTATCCTCTTGATGAAATAGCTTGATTTTGGTACGATGATGCTTGTGTCTTAGCGACATTGCCTTGTTGCAATGTGGCATGGGGTTTTGGTGAGAGTCTTTTCACCTCTTATTGGCTTGTTAACTTTTTGGTGAAGTGGGTTGTTAGCGTAACCGAGAGATGTCTGGCCGACATTGGTGTATTTGATGTAACTTCATGTTTGTCTTGCTTATAAGGGTTGTATTTTGGTAGAGCTTGGCCTATCGATATGACTCGTATTTGCTCTCTTCGACCAATGGAATCCATACCGATATCAGTTTCAATGTGACACTTATATTATCACATTGATATGGGCCCACAGGAAGTTTCAAGTGTTTTCCTCTCTCCGGCCTTCTTTTTGGTGTCACATGGAACTTTGCCATGACACCAAAGTGGTCATTGATGACAGTGGAAGCTATAGAAATAATAAATTTATATTGTTGTGAAGATGACAGAGTCTGGGTGAAATATTCTCAAAGGCAGAAATCGACAAAATGACATATTTTCTTCTTTCTTGTGGATGCCGATAGTTGAAGTGTCCACGTGGGTTGTTTGACCAGTGAAAACTAGATGAGGTGGAAGGTTAATTTGAAGATGTGCAACATGCAGAATGGTTGAAAGATAATCAAATTCATAGATGACATCACGTGCAAAGATGGAGAACATAAATGAGGTTGGTTTCAATCCAATCAAAGTTGAAGAGAAGGATTTAAGCCGTATTTATGGAGGTCAAGTTTCAGAGGGAGTCGTTGATCTTTTTGAGGCTCAATCGTTCATATGAGACTGAAGATAACTAAGTTTAGTAACCTAATCACAAAGAATCATCTGCAAAAAGAAGAAAACTAAGAAGAGGAATTAAATACTGACGGTTATTTCTCTGAATGGAATGTACAAAGAATCAAATCTATCTGCAAACAAGATTTCTCAGGAGCTTGAGGAGAATTATTTTTAAATTCTATTTTGGAGGGAAAATCTTGTGCATACCAAAAAATTTGAGATTTGATGAAATAAGAAGGAAAGTCCAGCTGGAACAGTTTGTCATGTTTTGGAAGGAAAATTCTAGAAGAATGGAGATTACCGTCGAGTAAAAGGATAAGTGTGTGTTGCAGAGGTAGAGGTAATGTGTCGTGTGCAGGCATGCAGAATGTGACTGGTATGAAAAAGGCATAAAAAAATAGAATAAAGTTGTGAAGAGTAGAGACTTGTAAATAGAAAGTGCAGAGCCGAGGCAGATAAAATAGTGTATTATATACACTGTAAAATGCAGATAAGAAAAGGTGATCAGTGCAGAAGATAGAGACTAGAGATCAAAGAGCAACAGAGATCAAAGACTAGAGAGCTGAGAGCTGAGATTGTGGACTAAGATCAAAGACAAAAAAAAAGATTCAGATCAATCTCAAGAGCAAAATATTTGTAAGTTACAAAACCTCATTTGTAACATGGTGTGTATTATGTTATCAAATATTTATTTATTGCAAATCTATGAGTGGGTGCTCAGAGTAGGGGTAGGTGATCCTTTGTGTAGGTGCTCATAAAGATATGGATTCATGCTCCTTTAGGTTGGTGCCCATAAAATTTGTAATCAATTTATCATTGTGAAGTTGGATTGGAGAAATAGACTACAATAACATTTCTCACCAAGGTTTTTCCCACCGTTGGTTTTCCTTGTATCTCTGGTGCTATGTGTTTCCCTTGTGTGTGTGTGAAAATAAGTTGAACATCTCTACCCACATGTTTCTAGATGCTTGTTTTAGATTCTTGATTGTTTAGAAAGGTTGCATGACTCATGTGATTAATGTTTTAATCATTCAAATAGTTCAATTTTTTTTATTACCATTGTTTCACCCCCCTCTCAGTGGTCCATTTGTGTTCATCAATTGGTATCAAAGCCCTAGGTTCCTGGTTAGATAAGCTTCCTCTAGATTGGGTAGATTATAGTGTGTGAACACAATGGTGATGTATGAGTCATCCTCTCCTAATGTACCAAAGTTTTGATGGTTCAAACTATTTCATTTGGAGTCATAAAATGGAAGTCTATTTTTCCTCCTTAGGTTATGATGTCTGGATGTAGGTCGAGAATGGTTACACTTCCCCTGCCACTCCTTAGATTAAGCCTAAAGCTAAAAGAGAATATGAAAGTGATGTTGAAGCCAAGAAGGCTATTCTTAGTGGGCTATCTGATACAATATCTTCAAAGGTAAAGAGATGTAAATCTGCAAAGAGCATATGGGATAGAATAAAGAAAATCTATGGAGAAGAACCTACCATTGTTGGATCAGACTATGGGATGAAGAAAAATAAAGATGCAGACAAATGTGTAGTTAATAAAAGTAGATTAGTCTATTGTTGCAGTAGAGATGAAAAGGAAAACCACATGCTCATGGCTCAAGAGATCCAAAATGAGGAGAAGACATCAAAGTGTGACAGTGGATCTGATTCCAACAATCAGAGCTTATTTGGTAGCAATGATGAAGATGAATTTGTTGTTGAACTTAACTTTGGATGACAACTGTTATGTACCCTAGAAGAATGGAAAGAATTAGAAGTCATCCACAAAAGCAAATGATCAGTTGAGCAAAAGCCTTGAAGAATCAAATCAAAATATTGCTACTATGACAGCTAAATTAGAAGAACTCAGAAAGGTGACAAAAGAATGCAAAAATGTTAAGAATGTTGTTGTTGAGAAACAAGACCAATTGAAAAAGTGTCTTGAGGTGTCAGAGAAAACTATTGCTAATCTGAAAGCACAATTGGATGATGTTGAAAGGATAAGTGAGGAAATAAAATAAAATCTTGATGGCAATAAAAGAAGGTGTGATGAGTTAGAATTGGAAATGGAAGAAAAAGGAAAGGAGTGTCAAAACCTACAAAATGAAATAGAAAAGATCACAATAGAGCTTGAGAAGTACCAAGATGAGCTCAAGGTGAGAATCAAATATGAGGGGAACAGTGAGGCTTTGGGTAAAATGTTGAACAAGCAAAAGCACTCCAAGGATACTATAGGCATTGGATTTTAGTAAGGCCAATGTTCTACCAGCAAGGACTCATCCAAGAAGGAAACACACTTTGCTTCTTCAAGTGAAAAGGGTAAAAGACAAACCTTCACAGTTAAGATTTCTCCAAGAAAGAAAATATATTTAAACACTACTGCTAAAAGTATAAAGACACGGGTTGTTGTTTCAAGGAAGAATAATGTTGATAAAAAGGGAAAAGCCAGGATGTTTGATGATGGCTCCACCCAAAACTTACAATAGAAAAGAAGAAGAAGAAGACTAAACAAATTTGGAAACGAAGGTGTATACACCTAAAAATTGTCTAAAGATAATTAATTAAATAAGAAATTATTTAATTAATCCCCCTTCCCAATTTAATTGAATTCATTAGCAATTTGATTAAATTTCCCATTCACCTACTTATTAATAAATATAAGGATTTATTTAATAAGTTAATTTCAACAGTCCCCTTTGATAAATTAATTTGAATTAATTAATCCTCCCCCATTTGATTCATTTCTTCTAATCCCCTAATTAATTAAAACAAATCAATTTATTTGTTGTTGAAAATTAATTAGCCTTTTCCTATTATTTGAATTTTTAAATTCAAATTTCCCACATGCCTCCTAACTTCTAACCACCTAACCTAACCATCCCCTAACCTAACCCATTCCACCTAATCCTAGGTTTAGCTAAACCTATCCTCTTGCACATCCTAACCTCCTATGGGTTGGATATTCTCCCCTTGAGACACGTGGCAGTTATGCCACATATCTCCTACCTTTGACACTTTCCCTCTTGTGAGCAAGATTCCTTGACACTTGTCACAATAGAGATGACAAGTGTCCCTCCCTCCAACCTCTTCTCCAACCTCCTCCAATTTGACCCTTGATATCTTTAGACTCAATCTTGACCATTGATTCCTGCCACCTCACCCTAGCCTTGGAAATCCTATAAATATCCCCCATTTCGGAGCACAAAGGATCATGTCTCATCCTATTTTAAGCATTGTTATTATAGGCATATCCATTATTGCATATCATTTAAGCATTGTTAGTATAGGCAATTGCATCTTAGATCTAGCTTAATTTTATCATCTTCTAGTATAATTGCTTAATCATATATCATAATCAATCTCTCATCTACCTTAATTGCGTCTATCATTTAGCATAATCATGCATACCATTAGCATAATTAGCTTCTTGGATCAATCTATTTTAATCATGCATTTATCTAGCTTGCACATCATATCATTTTAAATCCTTCATCTTGGTGTAGTCAAGTCATTGGGATTGCTCATCTAGATCTGAGAGAAAATCCACACTCACATCTCTTAGGAGGCAATAGGTTGCTTTGTCATGGTTTATCTTTCATTTGATTTCAATTTGCTAACCATACTTGTAATGATCTATTGAGTGTTTGTGTTGCAGCTGCAGGTACTCTACTTCACACTCACGACATGTTGGCACCCACCGTGGGGATGGAAATATAATTTCTTGGCCTCTTGCATTTTCAAATCTTCAATCTCACAGATCTTTGGCCGCCAGTATCTCTAGAATCTTGTACAAGTACCTTTTTAGTACCGTACGAGTTTCTTTGTGAGCTCGTATGAGTATGTGGGAATACTCGTACTACTATGTGAGGAAACTTGTATGATTTTATGTTTATGTCTTTCATTAAACAGAGTTCATTTTAGGGTTTATATGCTTAAATTTGGCTATTACTAATGCTAACCCTAGTCTGATTTTGAGTTTTCTAACAACCTAACTGATTTTTTGCAGAATGTTTTTGTCCAAGATTACGCGGGCCAAAGAATCAGTTACTCCAAAACAAGATGATTACTAATGTATTGGTTTTGCAGGTTGTGTAAGGAAAGCTCAACCAAACTTTGTGTCTTCATAAAGTTTTCTAGACACACTTAATTTTCTATTGGTAAATGAGCAATGTTATTTTCTATGCTTGAGAAGCTGTCTAAAAGGTAGGAGAGTATGCTCTTGTCTGTATGAACAATCAGAACTCCCGACCCTTGAAGCGCTTCTATGTTTGAGATTTGAATACCTTTAGTGGGCCTCTCATAGTGGGAAAAAGTAATCACCCTGTGAGAATGACCCAAGTGAGTACAACTAGACCTAAGCTTTCTAACTCACTCTAAAAAATAGGCCTCTCAAGATTAAAGTCTCGGAGGATGGGATTATTTGAGTTTTCTCTTTTGAGATCTCTCATATCAGACATTTAGTAGGGACTCGTGGTCTCAATCATGCTTGCATGACTACTTCTTATTTCAGTACCTTGTTGGGCTATAGGCATCAATTGCGATTGCGGAACTGCAAGGGGTAATTCCAAATGGAGATCCTTACTACGAACCCTAAGATAGAAGCTACATGGTTCACCTCTGAAAGGGGGATAATATTTGTGCAAGAGAGATAGTAACTCTCCCAAGACACTTGCCATATCATGCCCCCATTAGCATTTGGAGTCGAATAATATAGCATTGAGAATCCATTGCATGAGACTCAGTGGTTGTATTTCGATTAGCTATCGGGTGTGTACCTAAGTTTGCAAGCAAAGGTTTTCTCTCTTAGCCAACTTCCTTAGGATTTAGCATGTTGTACTTGAGGTCACTTATCATATCATGTGTTTGTTATATTTTCATCCTTGGCACTGAGACTGAAACATCTAAAACTAGAAAACATAACCAAAACATCAAACATCATTGGTCAAAAATCTATCTGTCAAAAAAAATTGTCTATGCTCTGTCCTAAGTCATATGAGTTTCCTAGTTTGTCGTACGAGGAAGCTAGTTCATCATTCTATCCTATCTAAATTGTTGTATGAGTCATATCAGTAGAAATTCTTTGTTATCAGTTATCATATGGTTGTCTCTAAATTATCGTACAAGATTCCTAGTTTATCGTATGGGATTGTTTTAATTGTCGTCTGGGAGTCCTTAATTTGTCATACGAGGTTTTGTCTCTGTCAGTCTAGAGATGTCTTATTGCATATCTTTTCTAGATCTATCATGTTTTCTTGGTCAATTTACAGTGAGCATATACACCTAATATTTGTCATTTTGTGCTTAGGTTGTCTTCTTGGTTTTCTCAGTTAAATAATCTTCTGTCAAAACGGATTCTAGAACTAGACACCCCAAGATTTTTAAGTATTCATTTTCAACAATTTCAAGATCTAAAATCTCAAAGTGCATCATCACCTCTTTGATAAATTGATCACTCAAAACGTAGTTTCTCATTAGCATCTATCATCATTTATCACGAAAATACAACGTTTGATCAGGATAACCTTGTCCTATATCATATGATATATCATTCCTATTGGATTTGGTCTTATCAAAATCATCATCATTGCACTCCAATCGAAGATTAGAAAACTTACAAATACTTGAATTATCTTTTTGTTTCATATCACTCTATCATATCTACATTAACAGTTGGTCACTTATCGAAACACCTCTTAGAAAATTCAATCTTTGCATAATATTCAACACACGTGTATGCCCATTTTAACTAGACCACAAAGACGTAAGATCATAGAAAATGGAAATAGAAACATTTGAAATGACTAAAGATCATAGGAACATGGCATACCAAAGAGAAATAAAAGAAGAGGACATAAAAAATCAACATATCAGAGAAATCAAACAAGATCGTAAATTCAATAAGTTTATGGAGAAAATATTGGAGGGAGAAAAAGAAAAATACTTCCTAATGTTAGCAAAATCTGGTGCTACACTCCCGCAAGATTTTGATGTGATAAATTTAGGACAAAAGAGAAGTGACTCTTTCCATGATAATGAATGACATGAGGAGATTTTTTATCGCAAAAAGGATGACACATCAATTCTTGATAACACAAGAACTAATGAGGAAACTTTTGTTCCCAAAAGGGATGACGTAGAAATTCTCAATAGTGCCAAATCTAATGAGGACACAAGAGAGATTCGAGATGATATAAGAAGAGATCAAGATCATACTAGAACACAAACTCATGGTTATACAAGAATAAACCATGTTGATAATCCTCTCACAGCTCTTACACAACAAATACAAATACTACAAACATAGATTCAAGATATGTAGAGAGGAACTGTTAGAAGATATTCACTTCAAGAAATTTGTCCTTACCCATTCAACAGAAATCTAAATCTGATACCATTTCCTACAAGTTGTGAAACTTCTAGATATGATAAATATAATCGAAGCACTAATCCCCAGGATCATATACGAGAATTTTGCAAGATGAGTATGGTGTTTTCACATGAGGATACATACCTGATGAGATTATTTCCAAAGAGATTAAGTGGACTAGCTATGGAATGGTTCTCCAAACTTCCACCTGGAATTAGATCATTCGCAGAATTGGTGGATAAGTTTGTTTCAAATACTCTTACAACATTCAACCTGAGGTCACAATGCTAGACTTGTGCAATACTAAACAAAAGAGTGGAGAACCTTTCATGATGTTTCTACAAAGATTGAGAGAGTTATCTTCATGATATCCTCATATGGTGCCAAAATACGAGAAAATGGACATATTAATCAACAACCTAAATGAATAAATGAGTTATCATCTAAAAATGCAATGCCATCAAAATTTTGAAAAGATGATTGATAATGGAATCAAAATGGAGGAAGACATGGTAAATAAGGGTGACTTGAAGCTATACAAAGGCGTTAATCCTCCTAACAACAATGCTATTTTGGAATTGAAATTGAAATGTCATCAATGATGGGATAGTGGATAACAACAATATAAAACCAAAGCAATCGGTTTTCAATTTATCCAATCACTCAGTAGCGGCTCAATAGAATAACAATCACCAAAAATAAGCTTTCAACAATTTCTTTCGAAGAAAATTTACAAACATTGGTGAACCACTTGGGTCAATTAAAGACGCTTCTCGCAAAAAAGTTGATTACTTTTCCAGAAGGAAGAAACTTTGAACCTCAAGTGAAACCCTCTTGGTGGAACAACAACCATTATTGCAATTTTCATCGAAACAAGGGACATCATACGGATAATTGTTCATGGTTGAAACATGTCATCCAAGATTTGATTGATAATAGAGTGATAACTATGGATGGACATATGAAAGATGAATCTCATACAGCTTTCAAAACTCTGCTTCCTACCTATGAGAAGGGTAAATCCTCAACAACACATAATGGTAAGGGGAAAGAAAAGGTGAACTATGCTCATGCATATGACAATGTGGTAAATGTGATTGTGGTTAAAGAGAAACAACATCAAGAACCTGCTCATGCTATCACAAGAAGCAAAGCCAAAGTTGTTTTTTCAGGTCCTACAACTAACACCTCATCCACTACAAAACAATACAGCCTAATGGATCAACTATAGAAAACTCCCATGCAAATATCCATCTTAGAGCTTTTAAGGCTTTCACCTGGACACAAAGAAATTATAGAAAGAGCATTAGTAGATATGATAGTATCCAAATATATTGATGTAGATCAATTCCAAACCATGGTGAGACACCTCACAACCCCTCCTTTCTTATCATTCACCGAAGAATATGACATGTCCTTGCAACATCCTCGTAATGCTCCCTTGCTATTGAAGTCCTCATTCATAAGACGCACGTTAAATGTGTCCTAATAGATGGGGGAGCTGGAATATTTGTTCATTAAGTCTTATCTGTGCTCTAGTTTATTCTAAAGATGCGGTTGATCGCCGAAAAAAGATCACAGTCAAAGCATATGATAAAGAAGAATGTTCCTCAAAAAGAATTATGGTATTACCCATCAAAGCGGGACCTTTGCACAAATACATAGCATGCCAAGTTCTAGACGTGGATTTATCATACAACATACTTTTGGGAAGACCATGGATACATGACATACAAGACATTCCATCAACATATCATTAGTGCTTGAAATTTCCATACAATGGGTAGGAAATCACAATCTCAACAGATTCAAATCCATTCTAGAACTATAGTAATCTAAAACTGGCTCAAGAGGTCATTGTTCCTCATAATAGGGAGGCATCATCTTCAAACACAATCAAAGGAAAAATCATTTGCCTCAATTTTGTCAAGTATGGAAAAACAAATGCAGCTAAGAGATCTAAGGAATGGAGAATATTCACTATCACAATTACCACTTTCTTCTAAATCCTATGGAAAACCATCAAACTCTAAACAGCAACAAATTGTGAAACATCTTCCAATATTTGATGGAGCATTTGTTAGTGTTGGGACCTTATCATAGGAAACAAAGGACAAAGATGTGCTAAAATGGCTATACAAGGATGAAGAAGTCCAACAAAAGATCAATAATGTCATAATACCTACAGAAAAGTATAGAAAAGGATTTAACATCCTTCAGAGAATGGGATTCACTAGAACGGGTCCTATAGGAAAAATAAAAGAATGTATCTCAGAACCTATGCAACCTCATACTCAGTAGGCTACAGAAAAATCAGGCTTAGGGTATGGACAAGTTACTCTACAAGAGGACACATCTTCTAGCCAACAACAAGATGAACATGATAACAAATAAGAACAACTTGCAATTGAAAGGGAAGAAACATCTACCAAGCACCAAGAATAAACAAACATGAAATGCCAAAAGAAGAAAGCTTCTAATCAACAGGAAAAACAAACTAAAGGCACCTCCCAAGAAGCGTTAACTCCTAATCAAAACAAACAAGAAGCTAGTACAAATCAAGGAGAGTTGATAGCAAGGTTGACAGAACTCAATATCAGACCAGAGGAAGCTAAATATGAGAGAAGAAAAGATATAGCAAGAAAAATAGAAGAAACAAATCAAAGGCTATATGAACAAATCTACAGATTGCAAGTTGCAAGTGCGACAAATTCTAATGAACGGGAATGGGATTCCTATCATTCTGAACAATCAACTGAAGAAACTTTCTTTGAAGAAGATGTAGGTTTCGATGTAGTTCATGCGTATGTAGGACAAACATTAGGAACTAGCCCATTTGAATTAGAATCACATTCGGTTGACTTGGACTTATTCGAGGACAATCAGGAGCTACTTGCAAGAGGTCATTCCGATGAGAGTATCGTGCTAGACATTGAAATACATATCAAAAAATTTGACATCTCTATCATGACCCTTAATACCTCTAAAGCATCTCAACCTAAGGACCCCTTACCTCTATTCCATTCCAAACTTATTGACTGGGAAAATGAAAGACATGCTTCTATTGATACCTTTCCTAATGACCATGCCATATCCTTATATCTTAATGCAATCGAACCTACAACATTTTTCACCAGGAATTTCAACAACGCATATTCTAGACAAGTGGGTGCCAAATCTCTCAATCGCAAAAGTGAAAATAAAGAAAACAATATCATGTCTAATGCTGAAAACCATTTTTTGGCAACATTAGACCAAGAAAAAGTAAAAATAAAGGATACATCTAACGGTGAAAACCTCCTCGAGGCATCAAAAGATGGGAGATTTGACACCTTACCTGAATACTATCAAGAAAGATCATCCATTTTGATCTAACCAACAGAGGCAATTACATTGGGACAACAAAGCAACCAAACATTCTACATCCAACAACTTCTCTATCAGAACAAGAAATGCAACAATATATGGAATTCTTCAAATGATGGCAGATCAATTTCACCTAGTCATATGCAAACATGTCAAGGTTGTATTTAGATCTTACTATGCATCACTTAAATGTCAGTCCAGGAGCCAAACTAGTTAAATAGAAATTAAGGAAGATGAATCCTCATATCGCTCTTCTTGTCAAAGTAGAACTAAAGAAATTACTGGATGTAGGATTCATCAAACCTGTAGCATATCCTCAATGGGTATCAAAAATTGTTCATGTTTCCAAACCAGATAAAATTATTAGAGGATGCACATACTTCAGAGATCTTAATAATGCATGTCCAAAGGATGACTTTCCTTTTCCTAATATTGACATCATTATGGATTTAACCATGAGACATTCCATGTTTTCTCTGATGGACGGTTTCTTGGGATATAATCATATTAAAATATCTCCTAAAGATCAAGAAAAGACACACTAGTACATTCGAAGCTGATTTCCGATGGTCGTTTGTCGAATTTTCAATGAATTTTCTTCGGAGTCTCAACAAAATCCACCGTCAAAAACTCGGCAACGGATTGGTCGACGATGCCATGCCCATCGAAAATTCAACAATCCAATGGACTCTGCCGACGGTCAAAGAAGTCGTCGGTCGAAAGCTTGGTATTCGTCATAATTCCAACAATGATCATTTTTATAAAAAAAATAATAATTATAATCGATATAAAAAAAAATATTACCTGAGAAAAGCCCTTTTGGTTTCTAATTTGGCGTTACTGTACTATTCACCTAAGAGATCGGTCCATTTATCATAAAAGTGTTCTCCCCTTGTCATTTACCTAGGCGGTCCCTTTAAATATTTTATTCTTGTTCGCTTTTAATATGCCTTTTCTAATTTCTATCGGGCCTTATAAGTATCATGCGATTTTCTGTTGATCTGACGGCCCGCGTTGATTCGCGACCAAAAAGTGATTGAAACTTAGTTTCCGCGAAGTAGCGAAAGGCGAAGGTGGACCCGACATATAGGTTTGGACCAAAGCTAAACACCGATCAAGTTTCATCTGATTGGACGGACAGCATGGTTTTGTGAGATCAAGATGAACGTGTTTTAACCTTCGTGAAGTGGCAAAAGGGTTTGGCGGGTCCCAGAGATAAGCAGTCTTCTTTGGTTAAAGAATGATCGGGTTGGAAAAAGATCAATGGTTTCTCGTTGTTTCATGGCCAGGAGATGCACAAGCTATACCTTCAGTGAAATAGCGAAAAGGTGGAGGGTCTCGCTAAGAGTGGTAGTAAATATGGTAACCCCAGTTGGTGATGACATGGCGGTGACAAGGCACTCAGTTGGCAGTATGCAGTGGGTCCAGGCAAGGTTGTCATAAAAAGAGTAAACAATGAGCAAGTTCTTGAGATCTAACGGCTCGCATGAATTCACAAAGATAAGATGCTAGTAGGTTAGTCATTGCGAAGTAGCGAAAAGGCTGATGGGCCCAAGAGACAGGCATGGCATGAAGTTAAAAGTAGATCAAGTTTGTTTTGATCTAACGGTTCTCGTGGTTTCATGGCTGCAATCCAAACAAAGAATAATATTCATAAAGCCGCGAAAGACAGGTGGAAATCACACGGAGGAGTGATGTGGCATAACAGCTGTCGCATTTTGTAGAGCTTGGAAAAAGATCAATGGCTTCTCGTTGTTTCGTGGCTGGGAGATGCACGAGCTATACCTTCAGCGAAATAGCGAAAAGGTGGAGGGTCCCGCTAAGAGTGGTATTAAATGTGGTAACCCCAGTTGGCGATGACATGGCAATGACAAGGCACTCAGTTAGTGGTATGCAGTGGGTCCAGGCAAGGTTGTCATAAAAAGAGTAAACAACGAGCAAGTTATTGAGATCTAATAGCTTGCGTGAATTCATGAAGATAAGATGCTAGCAAGTTAGTCATTGTGAAGTAGCGAAAAGTCTGATGGGCCCAAGGGACAGGCATGGTATGAAGTTAAAAGTAGATCAGGTTTGTTTTGATCTAACGGTTCTCGTGGTTTCATGGCTACAAGCCAAACAAAGAATAATGTTCATGAAATCGCGAAAGATAGGTGGAAATCACATGGAGGAGTGACGTGACACGTGGTTTAAAAAAGTGGTTGAGGGCCCGCCTAGGTGTAACCGACAGTTATGTGGGAATAGTAAAAGGGAACACATGGTGGATTAAGGGTGGAACCAAAAGGAGTTTCCAGGGCTAATGGCCGACTACCATGTGGCGTTTATTAATTGGATAAAAAGTGGGGTAAGTAATTCCCAGATAAAGGGCCCACTTAAAAGGCATTCATCTCAATATTGATCCAACGCTTCTCATTGTTTTGTGACCAGAAGATGCCCGCAGCTTAACCTCAGTGAAATGGTGAAAACCATTAGTCGTCAAGATGAGGCACGGTTAGTTAAAAGGATTGACGGTCCCAATTGGAGTTAAAGGCCGGGTGATTTGAGTTTGATCTAACGCTTGGTGCAGCCTTGCGAAGGAAAAGTGCAAGATTGTTAAACTCTGCGAAGTGGCAAAAAGGAGGTAGGGCCCGACACTAAAGCCAAGAGATTAAACGGAGATAAAGGCAATGTAAGTTCTTGAGATCCAACGGCCAGCGTTGTTTCATGAAAGAAAAGAGCACGGGTTTTATGTTCTGCGAAGTAGCGAAAGAGCAAAACAGAGGAAAGACTTAGAGAAATTATGACCCGTTGGAGCCAGTTTTGAATTCGATTTGGCGAATTTAATTCTGAAAAGAAAGCCGAAGTATGCGGAGTTAATTTCTAAAAACTTAAATGCCAACTTGCCCTTTTCAGTCCGCATCAACTTGATTGCTAAGTATTGTTTCATCGAAGTTTGTTGCAGAGTGAATTGTTGCAGAGTGATTTTCTTCAGGCGAATAATCAGGTTTCTTGTGCTTTTCTTGATAACTCTTGGTTTGTTCTCAAATATTGTTGTGTGAATTACTTCATTAGAGGTCTGTGCTAGCTTCTAATGGTATAATTGTTTGACCAGAATGGCACCCAGAAGAGAATTTAAAGGGAAAGTGAATTACCAAGACCAAAATATCTATGATGATTTTTTAGAGCAATTAACCATGTCCACCAATGTTGGGGCTAAGGCCAAAGAGCTAGTACCTAAGAACTCTCGTCTAAAAATTGGAGATGGCCTTTATGATAAGGGTAATTGGTTGAGGGGCTCTGAAATAGGATTGTCAGGCTTAGGACTCTTCAAAGTCAGTTTTGGGTAGAGGAATTCCCCAACTCCTTTGAATGGCATATGGGAGCAGGATGTAGGAAAGCTTGTGGTCCCAGGTGTTTTTATGGATGTAGATCTGTTAGCCCTGATTGCACAGAATTGTGACTCTATGGCAAGATGCATCAGGAACATAAAGGGATCAGTCTTGATTGAGATAAATGAAGATTAATTCCGCAAAGTGTTTAAACTCAGTGAGTCCTCCAATTTGTTAGAACCTATTGACTTTGAGTTGTTAGCCAAGGTTTACAACACACAAAGGGATCATCTTAGAAGTAGCCCATTGAAAGAATTCTTTGTAAAGATAGGGGGGTTAACATTTGTAGGCCCCAGCACAATGGAACCATTCTCTCTCAACCTATTCACTCTGAGAGCTAAGGGTATGTATTGGGCATTATGCTAGATTTTTGGAGAGGATGCTAAAAAGAATATGCCAACCCATTATATGTTAATGATTGCACAAATTCTAAACCCCTCCCTAGCAATAACATTTGATTATGCCTCATACCTTGCTGATGCAATTCATAAAGGGCTAGTAGGAATCAAAAATGGTAAGGTGGATAGGCCATTTGGATGGTACTCCATGTTAATGCATATGTTTCTGTTCAAAGGGGCTGATTATTTTGGAAAGGAGATGGACATGATTACGGTCAAGGATAAAGAGGAGATGCCAGTGCAATTGTGGAGTATTGTTCTATCTTGGGATAGAGAAGATGCAAGTTATTTAAAGTTTGATAAATGCTTTGCATCTAAAATTAGGATTCTTCTATGCAGAGAAAACCCTAGAATTCCTAAGGCTCTTTTGGAGTTTCTCAGACCAAAGGAGTTTGCAGAGGATATCAAGATTGTTCACAATTGGGGGGACATATATTTGTACCTTGTGTCTACTATTTTTAGAGTGTTTGGATTTAGAGGCACCCCCTTTTTACTACCCTATCAAGTCCCATTGAAGATAGGGATTGTAGAAGCCCTGAGACAAATTAGGGGAGTACAAGAAGCAGAGCTAACCAATAGAGGTAAAGGGACTATTTTCCCAACTATTACCATGGCTCACCATTTTGTGATCACTAAGGGTGGATGGAGATTTTTTGAAGAATTCTTTAAGCCATATAAGCTATCTACTGCAATGTCAAGATGTGCAAACCCCGAAGATTTTTTCAATGGCATGTTCAGAAAAAGAGCAGTGTGCAGAGGTAGGCCACATTAATTTTAGTACCCAGAAGATCTGATTAGAAATGAATTCAGCTTAGATCAGCAAGAACTAAGGAAGGAGAAGTGGGTGGCATATAAGAAAGCCCTTGATTTTATCCATCAATTTGACACTGGCTATGACCCCCTCTCTAGCTTCAATCCATTTGAGGAGAAAATAAAATTCCTAATTCTTTATTTTGAAGATCTCATGTAGACCTTAAAAGAAAAGAGGGAAGCCATAATGCAAAATGAGCCTGATAAGGCTAAGATGGTATCGGCTAAGCCTGCCTTTGCTAGAGATATCCCACGTGGTGACTATGTAATGCACAAAAGGTCAAAGTACATTGTGATAATACCAGTGACAGGTGAGCCTTCCACTTTAAAAGGGAAGAGGAAAATCAAAGATGTCATTGACATCCAGGATTCCCCTAAGAAGCAGAGAGTGGGAAAGGAAAATGAAACTGATGAGACTCAATATTCTCCACCTCAGTCTCTGATCCACATTGGAGATGAACAAGCTATGGCTGAACAATTATTGCAGTTAGGGAGTCTCAGTGAGATTGCCTATACCTATGAGGAGACCCAAGAGGGGATGCCCGAAGAGCCACCTAATGCTGAAATGGATTTGATTGATGGTGAGTTAAAGGGCCAAGAAATGGACCTTACTATTAAGCAAGCCAGTGAAGAATTCCTAGCTGACAGTAATTTTGTCACATCAGGAGCTTTTATACAGTTTCTATGGAAGCAAAATATTGATCAATTCAAGACTAGATGTGAACAAAGGAAAAGTGAACAGCCTCTTAAAAATACAACTCAGGTAGAAGAAGAGGTTAAGCAAGAAACGATGGAGGAGTTCAAAGCAATCACCCCTAAGAAAGGAAGAGAAATGGTAGCAAAGGCTGGTTTGTTGATTCTCCCTGAATGGGATATAGTTGATGCCTTAGTGCTTGATGCAGTGAGGAAAGAAACAAAGCCTATGGAAGGAGTGACATTCAGCAAAGATAATGTTGCTCTTGTCTTGTGGTCTTTAAAGAAGAATGAAAACAAAAGAAGGATGTATCAGATTCTACCCTCTTAGGAGGCATGATAGTTAAAAGAGTCCAAGACACAGGGGTAGTGGAAGCTATAAGCACAGTCCTAGAGACTACAAAATTCAGTGTTGTGGTGGCAGAGAAAGAGGCACAAGAAAAGGCTAATCTCCAATTGAAGTTGGAGAATATTTTAAAAGCTTACAATGATGCTAAAGAAGGAATAGACAACAAAGACAGCATAATTGCTAGACTCCAAAGTCAACTGGCAGGTCAATATCATCCCGGTGAATCTTCTACACTCATGATAGCCTCCTCTCTAGCAAGACCCCCTCCTACTAGTCCCGTCATTGAATATCCCCCTTCTCCTATGCCTTCTAGTTCCCAATTACATGAAAATGTCCAACATGAGTTGGAAAAATTGAAACAAGCTCAAACATTGTATGCAAACAAATATGAGGAGAAGGTGAAAGCCACCATCTTGAAGTTTGTTGACTCAGTCAAAACCTCCAATGTATACATAAATATGAAGAGGATTCTTGAGATTTTGATCAAATTGAGAGAAAAAGAAGCCACTTTGGAACCAATCTTGAATAAGTGGGTGCCTAGAGGTAAAGAGTTAGAGCTCATGTGTTCTTCCCATGCAGATGCAGAAGAGAATGACAATCTAAGGTCCACATGTGAGTTTATAAAAGAGATGAATATTATTTCAATGGAAGGAGCAGGTATAAAAAGAAAAGCCCAACTTTATAGGAAAGAATATTCAAATCATAAATTTGAAATGTTTCTAGGATGTTTCATTGGTCCTGTCCAGCTAAAGGAAGAGAAGACTTGGTTAAAGGAGGTGGACCACAATTTGTCCCTAAGGATCAATCAGATTATTAGTACTAATGATGCATCCTTATTTGTCCAAACAATTGAGGAAATTGAAAAAGTGAAATCTCATTATGGTTTCATAGAAACAGAGATTGGGCATGTACGAGTCACTTGGAAGCGGCTAGAAGATATGAAACAGAAGATTGCTAGTTTTACTTGGCCTAGTGATGATGTGTATCAGGAGTGGAAAGATAAGTATATGGGACAGAAAGAAGATGCTCATGAGCAGTTACAGGAGGTTGCAACTTAACAACAAGTAGAGAAAGTTGCAGATGCTAAAAAGGACTTATAACCACTTCTTGAAAATGACTGGTTGTTTGTAACAAACTTTCTTTTGAAGGGTCCAAAGCTTGTATGCATCCATACTATTATAAATGGATACCAGGACTCCTAAAAAAAGGATTGCAAGTAATTGTAAGAAAACGCTACAGAAATTTATCTGAGCTTTTTTCTAGTCTTATGGAGAGTACTCTGAGTTTTGTAATATTTTCTCAAAATTAATATCAATATACAGACTAGAAATAGTGTATATACATAAATGTGCATAGCAGTCATAGGGCAACTCATGTCAAATATGCAAATCAATACAATAAATAATCTTAGTTTGTAGCCCTATAGCATCATAATGCAATCCTTGACCAAGTATGCATACAAGAAACATCTAGTTATATTAAGGCACAAGCATCAAAGTCAGAGGTTATGACAACTAGTGAAAAACATCAAGAACAAAAAGTTTAGTCTCAAGAATTAGGAGTTGTAATAAAAAAACTTACAAGGATGAGGCATATTCATAACTTTTGCAGTCCCACCTTGGATATCAACACTAGAAGCAACTCATATTGTTCATGTAAAGACAAGACAATATGGGAGTTCATTATACCCAGCAACTCGTGGTGTTGTTGTTCATGTTGGCTCTGTTGGACCCTGCAATTAAGATTCAATATACATTATTCAATAAGATTAACTATGAAACATAATAAAATATTGAAAAGTGTGTTACCTTGTTGAGCTTCGCTTGGTTTTGAGAATAGTTTAATATTCTCTACTTAACATGGCCAACCACGTGAATGTGGAAGCTCATTTGGCCCCTCCCCCCCCCTAACATCACTCTAAATTCCTTGTTAACATCTTATAACATTCATTCATTAATTCTTTCTACCATTAATAAAATATAGCATTCATTCATTAATATCATATAACGTTCATTAACACATAACATTGATTAACATTAATTAACACGCAACATTCATCAATATTAATTAACACATATCATCCATAACCATTAATTAGCACATAATTACATTCACTAACACATAAAAATCAGTCATTATCAAATAAGTTAGATTACAATCATTTCTTTCTTTGTTTTTTCTTTGAAGCTATGAAAAGACTAAGTGGAACATCGGTGTCTTCATCGTTTCCCCCCTCTGCAGATGTTCCGTCGACTGCTCGTGATCTCAATGTATGCCTAGTCCTATACTGAGGACGAGGACACTGAAGCGAAGGGGGGTCCTCTGCACTAACAAAGAAATGGGTTAAATTCAAAAAGAAAAATTATTATTATTACAAGTATTTCATTAATTTAGAGAACATAATTGTTGTGCTCTTTACCTGATGGGGCCACATCATTTTGTGTAGCCTCAACCTCAACATGTTGAACACCACGGTCCTCTTCACCTGAGTAAGGAACATCACGTTCTTGAGGTTGTGTAACCAGATCATGCTCCACTTGCTCACCACCGACTACATGCTCTAAAATATTAACAAGAAAGGTTACATTAATTACTACTCTAATTACAAATTAAGATGTTTAATTGTATTAATAGCTAAATAAATAAATTTGAATATCAAATGAATACCTCCACTACTAGGATGCACATCCGGACCTTCATGTGCAGGTGGTGTTTCACAATTAGCAGGTTGCATTCCAATGACATGCACATTGTTATCATTGCTTGCTTATTTAAAACAAATATAGTCACTTTATGTTGGAACTCAACATCAATTAGATTGTTGGTAAAGTATTCAATTTGAAACAACTTCCATTTACCATATTTACCTGTGTGACGGATGCACTCGAATGTTGTGTATGCCCACTCAATTCTCGTAGCTAATCAGCCATGACTGAATAGCCTTGCTAGTAGGAAATTCTCTTGTCATCTTCTGTGGGCGCTCTATTGAATTCAAAACCCTGCATTTTTACTTGGTACCGTGAATTTTGCTTGCATTGTTTGATAAAAAAAAAATGTTTGCAATTTATTAATATTTTGAGACAATATGGGAGTTTACATGAGATACTTACAATTTGTGCAGCAAGTTTCATGTAGCCACCAGAGCCAATTTTGTGTTGCCCGTGCTTTTCTTGCCTTGCCTTGGTTGCCTTTGACATGTCACTCAATCTATAAAAAGTTTGAAATATGTTAGATTATATAGATATAAAGAGTAATTAATTAGTACATAATTACATTCTTAATAGTATCTCGTACCTTCTTCTGGCATCTACTGGTGTATTTCCTTTTTTCCTTTCAATTCTCTCCTTGGCATCCAAAATCAGGTCCTTCCACTCCCTCTCTAGAATCATGGGGGGATGCTCGTACTTCAGGTTCCTCTCCAAATGGGTCCTGTATTGGTCCCTCTCATACTTTAGATATGTGCCAGCTTTTTCAAGGAGCTTGGTTTTGTCAAAGGTGTCATTTCCAAACCACTCAACCATTTGGTTTGTCAATTCATCTTTTAACCTTTTTTCTTGGTCATTCCACCTTTTGAAGCAAAAACAAACCTGTTAGATTCAGAAATGAATTGAAGCTACATTTATTACACTTCAAGAAATGGATCAAAGGAAAAGTATTCTAGCAATGATATGAAATCAAAAGTGGATAAGGGTTAGTTCACATATGATGTACCACCTTTTACGTATGGTGGGCCCAAATATCTGCAATGCAATGTCACTAAGATGTTTATAGAAAATATCATTGCCTGCAAAAAATTCATGAGATTAATATTAGTCCAAAATGAGTGATCATAAAGTAAATTACAATTAGAGTATATATAATAATAATTTTAAAGTACCTGGAACCTTTTGTATCTTTAAGGGAAGCATTTCTTCATCACTCACCATGAATGTGACCTGCAATGTTCCCGTACTAGCAATACAAGAAGATCCAGGAAAAAATGCTATGCTATCAGCAGTAGTCGCCTGTGGCACATCCTCATGTGCATCTCCTCCTGCAAAAAATGAATCCACTATAAAATGGCATTAGAATTCAAGAAAGAATGCTTGAAGGGAAATAAACACATGACAGAAGATAGAGAAAAAGAGGGATCTACCAACAGTGGGCGGGCTAATATGACGTGCACTAGAGGATGTTTGCATGCTACGTGTTGCCGACATTGCAGTCAGTAATATAGGTGAGGGTGACCTCTGATGAGGCGGCGTCGGCATTTGCACAGTAACATTGACAGCACCTAAAGAATAATACATTAAATATATCAAACATTAAATATATGAAAAGTGCAAGAATTGTAAACAAGGATGAACCTTTATTTTGAAAATTGACAGTATCAAGTATGATATGTTTTGGGTACTCAGAGTGATAAGCCAAGCAAGTGATAATACAAGAAAATTGGCATCACCTGATCCTGCAACACCCTGATCGTAGGAACGACTTTCATGAGGGCGGATAAATTGTTGTAAAAATAATACGTACATATTTTAGTTAATGACATAAAAAGAGAATAAAATATAAACCATTATTGAACTTTCGTTATAATTAAAGCTTTCATTACTGCTTACTTGCAAGTTTTCTGTTGTCTTATACAATAATTCCACCCTCTGTCGTATCTCATCAGTGGTAGGATGCATGGCTGCCAAAGCAACAATCTCTTTTCTAATTTTTATAAGAGGCATTTTAAATAATTTCACAAGGTCTATGGGATCTTCAGGGTCATCATTGCTTAACCCTAATGATTCCACATCCATAGAAAGGTGCTTAGGTACTACAACTCCCTTTCTCTTTCCCTGAACATCCGTTTGTGTCAAGAATAACATTAACAATTACAAAATTAGTATAAATCACTAAAAAAAAGAACATAATAATGTAACAGTTTGCTTCTACCTAATCTGTACAATTACAATGAGGTTTACCTACTTGGTAGAAGTGTCACAAGGTACATCTTTGTCTGCAATGTGTGATGGATCCATGTCAGCCTGTGACAAAGAAAAAATATAAAAAACGTTAGCGAAATTACATCATACACAACATGAACAACATAAATTTTGTAGACAAAAAGAGTATTAAATAATAAAAAGATGTTGTCATCAAAATCATTGTAAATTTTGTAATTCGTTACCTTTAATTTATGTAGACTATGCAGGATCCTCAACTAAATGGTCACATAAATAGTCACATAGCTAATAAACAATCCAATTTCCATAAATAAACACAATTTAAAAATTGTCACATAAATAGCCACACCCCCTATCTCCATCTCCATATTAAAAGGTGCATCATGAATTAATTATGTAATGGCATTAGAATTCAAAACAGAATGAATTAATTATGTAAAAAAAATTCTATCAAGAAGTCAATATTCAATAGATAATATACTAATCGCATTCCTCATACATTTCATTCCTCATCATCATGAACATCAAGGTCATCATCATCATCATCATCATCATCATCATCATCATCATCGTCGTCGTCATCGTCGTCGTCGTCGTCATCGTCATCGCCGTCGTCGTCGTCATCGTCATCACCGTCATCGTCGTCATCATCATCATCATCAACGTCTTCGCCATCATCATCATCATCATCATCATCATCATCATCATCATCATCATCATCATCATCATCATCATCATCATCTTCTTCTTCTTCTTCTTCTTCTTCTTCTTCTTCTTCTTCTTCTTCTTCTTCTTCTTCTTCTTCTTCTTCTTTTTCTTCATTGTCATTGTCATTGTGAAACTGTCGATCGTGATCATCATCCACTTCATCTTCTACTTCTTCGATATCTTCTTCTTCCATCGCATTATACTTTATTGGCCTTCCTCTTGGATCATGTCTAACAACAAATGACCAACCTGGTTTATGTGGAACCTCTGAGTAAAATACTTGCTCACATTGGCTTGGAAGAACATAGGGCTCATCCCCAACTGGTTCAAATGACCTTGTATTTAGCATTATAAAACCATTATCATGTTCAATAACAGTTCTATCAGGATCATTTTTATTCAATCCTAGCCTGTACCATTTGACGACAAACAAAACTAATTTGAAGGAATTAAAGTCACGCTCAAGTATATCATCCAAAATGCCATAGTATCAATTTTGAGACTGTTGAAGATGAATGTCATTTTTCGATGAAACATTTGTCACCTCAAAGACTGCAGTGATGCCAGAATCACAAGTTTTCTTCATGTCATCCAACTTTTTTATGCGAAATTTATGACCATTACAGCACATAGCGTTGTGGTGTTTGACCTGCAATATGTCAAACATGTAAAATTTATTGCATTGCGAGCTGATAAACATATGGGTGATTAATAAATTTATACATACCTATTTATCTCTTAAACCATATGCTAAATCAATTTCTCTTTGTGTAACATTAGAATCTCCTTTACGATGTGCTTCTTTAACCAATGAAGCCACACCTTCCCATGTTAAAGTGCATCCAGAATGTTGACAACGTTCAATCCATACCGTCATTCAATCAAGATTGTTTGCAATATACAAATGTAGTGCATCCCACTCTCGACCAACTATACAAAAAATAAATAGACATCTTACAATCGATTTATTTTGAAGATTAAGAATTAATTAACTACAATAACATCTTATAATTACCTCTCACTTTCCTCAATCTACCTTTCCCCGTCAAGTACTCCCCTTCAAATTTATTAATGGTGTTGGGATCCGAAATGCGATACACATGGATCTTTGCTGCAAACTTAGGAAGATATTCAGAAATGTACACCATAGTCTGGTATACCATATATCCCTCCACTATAGAACCCTCAGGATGTGCTCTTTGTCGAACCAAAGCCTTCAAAAATTTCAAGTGCCTCTCAACCATCCACATTGACCTAGTGTGTACAAGTCCACACAATTCAATCTCCTCAACTTGGTGTATGAGGTAGTGTTCTTGTGCATTGAAAAAAGCTGGAGGTAGACACTTTTTCATTTCACACATTAAATGAGGAATTTTTCTCTTCCAATATTTTATATCGTCTTTATGGATTTCTTTACATGACAACCACCTACAAGGTATTCAAGACACAAAAAAATATATTACATAAGAAGTAAAACAAATCGCAAATATAATATCTATACAATGAACTAAACAAATATCACTACTTACCTTATGTATTTTCCAAGATCATATATGACTTGCTTGACATTATTGTCGAAGTTGTCTAGGAGAGATAGAGGTAGAACGTACTGTAACAATTATAAAATTATCTTTTCATTTTTTTGTAACATAATGAAAAGTACGCATACGCTCAATACTTAAATATATACTAAAAACACAAGAACATGAATTACCTTAATGAAGGTATGCATTTCATGCGTTTTCATCCCTGGCCCAAATTCACTTTTCTTTGATATGAGATTGTTTATGTTCGCAGCAAATCCTATGGGAAATCAAATTTTCCATATGACTTCTTTTATAGCATTGCTTTGCTGGTCCGTTAATAACCAAGGAAGCTCACTTATATTAATCTGGTCTCCATGGATATTTGATTGAATGACATTTATCATTGCATGATTGGAATCCTGAATGTCACTACATATTTTGACAATTTTTTCTTTGTCACGCCTTCCATCCAATATTTTCCATAATGTCTCTGTTATATTCTTTCCAATATGTATACTATCAAACAAATGAACAATTTGTAACTGCTCGTAGTAGGGCAGCCTACTAAATTGTCGGGGATAACTTTTTATTCCCTTAGGAAGGTGGTCATTTATGCCTTCACGACCTTCATGATCATCAATCACATCATCAGTAGACAAAACAAAATAGAAAAGATGTTTTATGACAAAGCAATAGATGGAATGGCATTACCTTTACAATTAATTCTATTATATTCCAACTTCCATAGGTGAGGTTTCATTCTTCATGGCTTTGATGTATTCTCTTCTTTCCCATTGAAAAGATGTTTTTCAGTATTTCGATACTTATGATTTTTGTGGAGAAAGTGCCTATACTCATCAAACACCTGCTTTCCTAAACTTTTTGAATGAAGAGATTTCATCTTTGGACCACAAATAGGACATGCAAATTTTCCCTTTGTTTGAAGACCTACAAGATAATGTATAATTGGATTAAATATGATAATTTTTTGAATTATAATGTTCATGCACAACTTAAACACTATAACATACCACAAAAATGTGTTAGCCCTAGGGCATCGTGTATTGTCCATAGAAGCATCGCATGGAATTGAAATTGTCTTTGTCCTATTGGTCTAGAGACATCATACATAGTGACACCATTCCATAACTCCGGCAACTCGTCGATAAGAGGCCTGATATATACATTCATATCTTTAACTTGGTACTTACCTAATCAAATGAACAAAAACATTACATAATTATTATGACCATTTTACTGCAATATTTATAATTAAATTTAGATGACTATATTTAAATGATAAAATACCTAGAACAATCATTGCCAACATTATGTGCTCCCTCATTATTGGCATCCATGGAGGAATGTTATTGTTGATAACAAAAACAGGCCACACTGAGTAAACAGATCTCATCTCTCCAAATGGATTGACACCGTCCGCTGCAAATGAAAGCCTGAGATTACGAGGTTCTTCTTTAAAGTGTGGCCACTTTTCCTCTATGTCCATAAATGTTGAACCATCTGCAGGCATTCGAATAATTTCATCTCGACTTCTATTGCGTGCATGGTAATCCATAAATTGTGCCAAGCTAGTGCACTTAAATAATCGTTGCACACATGGAATAATGGGAATATAGCGAAGAACCTTGTGAGGAACCCCTTTTGTTATTTGATCTGTTCGATATCTACTGATATGACATTCAAGGCATTCAGTTTGAAATTCATGTTGTTTGTGATATATAATATGATCATTGGGACAAGCATCTATTGTTTGATACTACATTCCAATATCTTTCATAACGGCAGATAATTCTCAGTATGAGTTAGGTAGAATATTTGATGGTGGTAACAAAAAATCACCTATCAATCTACAACAACAAAATATAATTTGTTATAATAAAGAATATTAATGGTACAGCATGATTCATAGTTTATTATGACATATATGACATGCCTTAACATACGTGACATTGTTATGTTGGATAAACCATTCATAACCTTCAAGTTCACCAACAACAATACAGCGGAGAGAAGAGTTGCTTGCGAGCCTTCATAGAGAGCCTCAGATGCCTTCTCAAGTAGAGGGACATCATGAACAACATCAAGGTCATCTTCATCATCATGATTAGTTGTGTGAGTACTAAATGAGTCATGGATCAATGTATTTGTACCATCATCTTCAATTGTGTTTTCTGGCTCATGATCATCATCTTCCATGGGATCATTATCTTCAGCTTCGATATTCACACCTACATGTTCATCCACTTCGAAAACCATATTCTCAGGGTTGTGTTGATCCATACCATGTGCTCTGGGGTGCTCGACCTATATAAAATTGATATACATAAATAAACTGTGATCATGATCTCATCATCACGTGATTTATTATGTATATAAATTGTCAAAATGATATAATGAAAAACTTACCAATGGATGATAATCATGTCCACCTTCAATGTGACCATGCAACCTACAATGTTTCTTCATTGTTTTGATTAGAAGTCTTCTAGTCTTTAACCCCTTACAAATTTTGCACAGACAATAACATTTTCCATCACCTTTTCTTTTCAAGTTAGACCACAATCTAGCAATTGTCTCCTTATTTTGTTGTTCGTTGATATTGTTTGACATGGTCTTTCTTCACAGGCAAGAAAATAGAAATTATTGTCTGACATGGTCTTTCCCTCAGGAGCTGGCAGATCCTGCTTCCATACTTTAATTCTATTTTCTCAAAGGACAATCCTAAAAATCCATGCATTGCAAACAACTTTTTACACCTTTTTTGGTTGTGGTGGCGTCACAGAGAGTTTACATCAATAAATGAAGAACATGCCAATGCTTTTAATGCAGCAGTAGAAGTCTATCTCTTATTCAATATCTCTAGTGAAACCCCCATGATCTTTTGTTGGAGTAGAATTTGTTATATTCTAGAAAGGGTCTTGTCCTTTGTTGATGGGATATTCATCTACCTCAAGAAATAATTGTTCTTATCTCCAACAAGAAGTGGAACTAAATGAAGATCTAGCACCATGAAATTAATCCTCAAAAGGATTACTATAGTTAGTTTTGGTAGATAATGATCTGGGTAAAATACTAATGTGGATTTACAAAACATTATGTACTAGCTTAGCATACTCTAACAACTTTGGTGCGACATGCTACATCCAATTAAGTCTCCATCAGTATCTCTATTGTGCTTATGGATTGGGATTAAATGTACTCTTTTTATACAGAGATTTTACTTTCAACTGAGGAGGTTTGTATGTACTTACTTGTCTTTCGATTGTATCCCTATTTCAAGAATTTCTTCTATCAACAAATCATTTGTTGTAAGTTGTACAAGTGGAAGCTTGAACATGCCTTCCATGCTAGCCTTGTTGATACGTTCAACACCATCTTGTGCAACAAATCTTTAGAACTCCATTTTTTCCGAATTGAAGAGTGAGTAGTAGGGACAATCTAGGACACTTACAGAGGTTTTGCAAGAGAGAAATAGACCTAAATATTATAGCTTAATAATGATCAATAGGTAAACAAATAAGAAACTCTCAAATATCAAAATAACTTTCTCAATTGTCTTTACTATAAATGGATAGATTTGCTAATAATGGCTTTATGACTGTATGTCAACTTTAGACTCAATCCAAGAAGAGCTATAACTAATATGCGATATCTAGATTTATGATCTCTATAATATAGCAATCCCATAATTATGTTTCCACACATCTATACCACAACACAAACATCATGCTAGTGTTCAGCCATAGCAATTGATATCCTAATTATAGAATGTGAAATATGCACATAACTATGAATAAAGATTAAGAAAAACAAAGAAAGATGCTTATTGCAAACATAAATGACTAATGGACAAGAACTGAATTCATTGTAGATAGTTTTGAATATCAAATTCACTTATTTGTGTGCATTTAGTAACTCGTGTACTTGTGGCCAACCATTTATCTCTTTCATAAATTAAACACTTATTAATAACATTAAATGGTTGAGTAATTATGTTTTAGTTGAAATTGAAAATAAAATATTTTATTTCAGGATAGCTCACACTATTCCCTATCATATTTTAGACTCTCGGTTTTGTTAGTAGTGGTTTGATGTCTTTGGAGTTGATCATTGCATTTCTTTAGTTACGTTTGCCAACCTACTCCCAGCCTATGCCAAAATGGGAGCTTTGGAATAGGGTATGGACATCCATCAAAGCATAAAAGATAGAGGAATTTTGTCAGATGTAGTTGCAACTGCACAAAATGGATTTGTTGAGAAGGCTTTAGAAACTTTCAAGCAAATGCAATCGGCAGGTGTAAAGCTAAATTCCATGACCATTGCTACTATCCTCCCTGCTTGTGCCAAAATGGGAGATTTGGAACAAGGTATGGACATTCATCGAAGCATAAAGGATACAAAAATTTTGTCAGATGTTGTAGTTGTAATTTCCTTGGTAGACATGTATGCAAAATGTGGAAGCATAGACAAGGCACGTGAACTATTTGATAGAATGCCTGAAAGAAATGTTGTCTCGTGGACTACAACGATTGCTGGATATGCACAAAATGGATTTGTCGAAAGGGCTTTAGACACTTTCAAGCAAATGAAATTGGAAGGCATAAAGCCAAATTCCACAACCTTTGCCAGCATCCTCCCTACCTGTGCAAAAATGGGAGCTTTGGAATAGGGTATGGACATCCATCAAAGCATAATGGATAGAGGAATTTTGTTAGATGTTGTACTTGCAAATGCCCTGCTTGACATGAATGCAAAATGTGAAAACATGGACAAGGCTCATGAATTGTTTGATATGATGCCGCAAAGAGATGTGATCTCATGTGAACAGTCAACATGCGCGTATATGGGAATAAGGGATTGCTGATACAAAATTGAACGCTCACTCCTCAATCACAGTTCTATGGTTTTACGAGATTAAACTAGGACAATTAACCACCACATGTATATTTTTTGCAACATGAAATTAAAAACTAGGGCAATTTGAATCTACCTCTTGCGTGGGATTGCCTTCAATGTGGGTTTGATGTTCTTGGGGGTTGAAGTCACCACGGATGCCTACGCGGGATTGCAATTCACAAATGAATTCCCCGCCTCTTTTTTTATTTTGTAATGGTCGTTGCCGTCAGAATTACAACTAACTTGAGCACTTCTTTGAAAAAAAGAAAATTCTCATTGCCAATGCCTTCTTCGTCGAAACCAAATGGGTAATTTCCATCGAAATTACGATGAATGCGGGTATTTTTTCAAAAAAAAACAAATTTGGCCACAATATACCTTCTCCGTTGAAAACCTCAGTCGAAAATCTAGTCCAAATGTATTAGTGACAGTTTTCACACATCCATGGGGTACTTTCTATTGGAACGTCATGCCATTTGAACTAAAGAATGCAAGTGCCACATATCAAAGAGCCATGACAACAATATTCCATGGCATGATGCATATATTCATGAAAGAATATGTGGATGACATATTGGCAAAATAATACAACAGAGGAACATATAGGAATATTGGAAAGGATCTTTGATTGGTTAGAACAATACAAGCTATGGCTCAATCCCAAGAAATGTGCCTTTGGTGTTACTTCGGGTAAGCTATTGGGATACATTGTTTCAGCTATAGGTATCAATGTAGATCCAGCCAAGGTCAAAGCAATCATGGAAATGGAATCTCTCAGGAATATCAGACAACTCAGATCACTCCAAGGTAGACTGCAATCAATCAAAAGATTTGTAGCTCAGCTAGCAGATAAATGTCAACCATTTACTCATCTGTTGCACAAGAATGTTAATTTCAAATGAGATAATCAATGTGAGGATGCATTCAACAAGATCAAGTCTTATCTCATGCAACCACCCGTCCTAATGTCACGAATTCTAGGAAAGTTGTTGTTACTATATGTATCAACCATATAATTATCATTAGGAGTTATGCTTGCACAACAGGGTAATGAAGGAAAAGAATGAGCCATCTACTACATCAGTATAACATTAGTGGGATACGAACTCAACTATTCACCAACCTAAAAAGCATGCTTGTTGGTAGTGTTTGCTTCTCAAAAATTAAGACATTATCTACTATCTCACTCCATCAAGTTGATTGCTAAAATCGATCCATTGAAGTATTTGCTCAGCAAGGCGACATTAACAGGAAGATTAGCAAAATGGATCATGATCATAACCGATTTTAATATTGAGTATGTGGACAGAAAATTTATCAAGGGGCAAGTCATTGCCAACCAACTAGCAGAGGCACCACTTCAAGATGGTCATCCTTTACACATTAAATTTCTTGATGTTGATATTATAACAGTCACCACAAAGACATGGCAATTGTACTTTGATGGTTCATATACACAACATGGATCAGGAGCAGGCATTCTATTCATCACACCACAAGGTCATACAATTCCAAAAGCGTAGAAATTAAGCTTTCCATGTACCAATAACACAGCAGAATATGAAGCTTTGGTCACAGGAATCAAAATGGCCATAGAATGGAACATTACACAACTCCAAGTCTTTGGAGACTCTCAGCTTGTCAATAATCAAATCAATGACTATTATCAAACAAAGGATGAAAAGCTAATGCCTCATAAGAACATGGTTGATGATGTCAAGAAATAATTTGTCAAAATAACTTTTGAGAAAATTCTGAGGAATGACAACAAAGCAGCAGACACCATGGCAACACTTGCTTCTCTACTTCAGACACGGAAAAATCAAGAGTTATGAATTCCTAATGGAAGATTTTTTTTACCCTGCACATAATTGTCTTGATTCCCAAACTACATGTCACCTTGTTGGGCATGATTCCTCCTGCTATGGCCAAACTTATATATACCTAAAAGATAATATCCTCCCTCTTGACTTGTCAAAGAACCAAAAGAGAAATTTCATCTGCCAATCCTCCCATTATACTCTTGTCACGGATACCCTTTTTAAACGAGGCCTGGAAGGTACTCTTTTAAGATGTCTCAAGCAAGAAGAATTTGAGAAGGCCTTAAATGAAGTCCATAATAGCATTTGTGGCACTCATTCAAGTGGTATTACCCTTTTGAAAAAACTCATATGCTTGGGCTATTATTGGCCAACTATGGAACGATATTCTTTTCAGATAGTTAAAACATGCAAACAATGTCAGATCCATGGAAATTTAATTCATGCACCAACACAAGAACTTCATGCTTTGGCAACATCTTGGCCTTTCTGCCAATGGGGTCTTGATCTAGTAGGAAAGATAAATCCTCCTTCATCCAATGGTCACAAATTCATTCTTGTAGCTACATAATATTTCACAAAATGGAATGAGGCAGTACCTCTCATAAATATCACAGGAAAACAAATTGTTGCATTTATCTTGAACTACATTATATGTCACTATGGCATACCCATGACCATTATCATTGATAATGGGTGACCGTTCAAGAACCAAGATGTACAAGAGCTATGTGATAAATTCAAGATCCAACACAGATTTTCCACACCATACTATCTACAAGGGAATGGGTAAGCAGAAGAATCAAACAAAACTATTCTGAAAATCCTCAAAAAGACAGTGAATGATGTTGGTAGAGATTGGTATGTTCAATTGAACTCTGTTGTATGGGCCTATTGTACCAGTATCCGCACACCAATAGGTGCCACGCCTTTCTCTCTTGTCTATGGATCAAAAGAAATATTGCCAGTAGAAGTAGAGATACCTTCTCTATGAGTATCATTAAAAGGTCTTATCCCAGATGAAGAACAACAAGTATCTAGACTACAAGACTTATAATTGATCCATGAACGGTGACAAAATGTCTTTGATCATTTGAAGGTGTATCAACACATAATGTGTCAAATTTATAATCACAAGGTCAAACAATGAACCTTTCAAGTTGGAGAAATAGTACTAAAGGAAAATCCACGCAACTAGGCAGCTCGAGAAAAGAAAGGGAAGTTTGAACCAAACTGGTTAAGTCCGTTTGTGGTCACAGCAGTATTTGGGTCAGGAGCCTATCAACTATCAATGCCAAATGGGGATCAAATTGAAGAACTCATCAATAGCATGCATCTGAAGAAGTTTTATGTCTGAAAAAAGAAGAAAAATATAAAATAAAAGTGAAAAAGCAGAAAAATCAAAAAAAAAGGTGAAAAAGCAAAAAAATAAAAAACAGTGAAAAAGCAAAAAAATCAAAAATAGTGAGAAAAAGTAGAAAATTCAAAACAATAGAAAATCAGAAAATACAAAAATAATGAAAACGGAGAAAAAAAAATCAAATATGAGAAAAAGTGCAATAAAAACAGATGGTGAAAATCTGGCAACAGGCACTATCTGTCAGCTAGCTCTTCCATCTATTAGTTCATGCATCCTTTCGCTTGCATTTCATTTCCCACCAGCATTGTTCATATCCACAAATAAGCCTTTGTACATATGCAGGCATCGCAGCTGATTTCTCACCATGGTTTGGAGGGAGTAGGGGCCATTAAAGTGGCTAGCAATAACCTGGCAAATAAATAACCATTCTAGCATAATCATTGGGTATATCATAATAAATTTGTTTCTAGACTTGGGGCAAAATCCTGCACCTAGCTAGGGGCAAAAATTTTGATCATTTTGAGCTTCATTAAATAGGTAGAATAATAGTTAGCCAACACTTGCCAAGCGAAATTGAGACACATCCAATGGTGAACACATGATCAAATTATTACCCATCAAACTATCACATGTCAGTTTAAGCACGACACACACATATCAATGGATGATATCTTTTGACTAATGATTTCAACAATGGTTCAACTTTTATATCTTGATTTTTGCTATCATGATTTCTGAGTGCCTCCAGGATGTCTCTGACTAGAGGAACAAGGACGAAACATGATATTTTTTCTTGTCTATTGTCTATAAATTAACCATTAATATGTACAAATTTGTCTCGGGATATGATCATCGAAGTATCATCAAAGATATTTCTGATTTGCATATAGCAATGGTTAATACTACCTGTTTTACACAAGCAACACTCCAATCATCTTGGTTTAATTATACCTCGATTCTTTTGCTAACTTGCAATATCAAACTCCAAGAAAGTAGTGCTCAGGTCATCATGGTCCAATTATACCATCAATTTTTGCACTCACTTCCCACATCTTAAAAGCTCAATGATGACAAAACACAACAACCCAGTGACTAGTCTAATCACAGCTTTGCATTTTGCATTTGCATTTAGCTTGCATTTCATTCTTTCATAGGATCACACAAGCTCATCTTATCCAATGCCAAATCTATCATAGGAATCATCAATGTATCATCATAGGTGTATACACAAATGGAATGATGACTCATCTCTCTCCAGATCTTGTTGACCCAATGTGAATCATATGTTACTCCTTCAAATATGCCAACATCAGCACATCTGAATCATCTTGTAGCGTGATATCAATAAAATGTCAATTCTTTATCCAATCAATCTTATCAATTCTATCAATCCATCGCATTTGATCCATTCTATCATGTCTTATAAAGAATGTATCTTTCCTGGAACTAGACTTTTTGATCATGTCTTATATAGGATGTATCCTTCCTGAAACCAAACACTTTGATCATATTTGTCCTATACAGAAGGTGTAATTCCTAAAACCAGAATTGATCTCAATCTCATTAATCTAATTTATATTATCAATTCAATCAAACTCTATCAATCATCACATTGAGAAGCACATCACAGTGATCAAAGAACTCTCACTTTCATCAATCAACATTATAGAAATCAAATCATTTCTAATCGGGAAATAAATTTTGCAAAGATTCAAACACACCAAAGGTCAAATCTCACAATTGATCTCCCAAGGGGACATCATCGTATCGCAATTTATCAATCAATGTCGGGGGCATCCTATCGAACCAATATCAAATCAACATCATCAAATTGATATTATTATTTGAACTAATGTGTCATCACAAATCGCTTCAAAGAGGGGCAAAATGTATACACCTGAAAATGGTCTGAAGATAATTAATTAAATAACCAATTATTTAATTAATCCCCCTTCCCAATTTAATTGAATTCATTAGCAATTTGATTAAATTTCTTATTCACCTACTTATTAATAAATCTAAGGATGAATTTAATAAGTTCATTTCAATAGTCCCCTTGAATTAATTAATCCTCCCCCATTTGATTCATTTCTTCTAATCCCCTAATTAATTAAAACAAATCAATTTATGAGTTGTTGAAAGTTAATTAGCCTTTTCCTATTATTTGAATTTTTAAATTCAAATTTCCCACATGCCTCCTAGCTTATAACCACCTAACCTAACCATCCCCTAACCTAACCCATTCCACCTAATCCTGGGTTTAGCTAAACCTATCCTCTTGCACATCCTAACCTCCTATGGGTTGGATATTCTCCCCTTGAGACACATGGCACTTATGCCACATGTCTCCTACCTTTAACACTTTCCCTCTTGTGAGAAAGATTCCTTGACACTTGTCACCACAGAGATGACAAGTGTCCCTCCCTCCAACCTCTTCTCCAACCTCCTCCAATTTGACCCTTGATATCTTCAGACTCAATATTGACCATTGATTCCTGCCACCTCACCCCTGGCCTTGGAAATCCTATAAATATCCCCCATTTTGGAGCACAAAGGATCCCATCTCATCCTATTTCAAGCATTGTTATTATAGGCATATCCATTCTTGCATATCATTTAAGCATTGTTATTATAGGCAATTTAATCTCGGATCTAGCTTAATTTTACTCATATTCTAGTATAATTGCTTAATCATATAGCATAATCAATATGTCATCTACCTTAATTGTATCTATCATTTAGCATAATCATGCATACCACTACCATAATTATCTTCTTGGATCAATCTATTTTAATCATGCATTTATCTATCTTGCACATCATATCATTTTAAATCCTCTGTCTTGGTGTAGTCAAGTCACTGGGATTGCTCATCTAGATCTGAGAGAAAATCCACACTCGCATCTCTTAGGAGGCGATAAGTTGCTTTATCATGGTTTATCTTTCATTTGATTTCATTTTTCTAGCCATGCTTGTAAAGATCTATTGAGTGTTTGTGTTGCAGTTGCAGGTACCCTACTTCAAAACCACGACAGAAGGGATCAAATGATAAGACTATTGTAGATGCAAAACCCAAGGCTAGCCACAGAAGAAGAGGAGATGGAGTAAACAAGCCTTCAAGATCTTGACATACACTGCAAAATAAATTTGTAAGTTAAAATTCTTCTTTCTCTATTTATTGTTATTCATGTAGAGCTAATGGACATAGGGAAAGTGAATGTAGAAATAGATCTAGAATGAGTCAAGTCACTGCCTTTAGAAATAAAAATGCAATTTGTCAAAAATATGGTCCATATGGGCATAGTATGTCAAGTTGCAAATTCATGCATAGATATTCCCCCATATATGATAAGAAGAGTCCACTATCTGCCCAAAGAAATATAAATGTCATTTGTTACAATTGCAATCAAGTTGGTCATAGGAGTCATGAATGTAGAAGAGAATTATTTCAGTCATATGGCAGCCCCTACACATACTCTTTCAACAAAAATGCAAGATACAACAACTATAGTCAGCATAAAAGAGTGGGTAGAACTTATGAGAAATAGGGATGTGCATCGAACAAGAATATAAGTATCCCTAAATGGTCAAGAAATTCTTTTGTTTCATCATTTGGTCACAAAAGTATGGATTGGAGAAGGAGAGGAAATCAATTTAGCAAGAATCCCTCTACTCATTTGTTTAACATAGTTTGCTACAGATGCAAAAAAATTGGCCATATAGAAAAATATTGTAGAACAAAGATGGTCAAGAAAAGAAAGATGACAAATGCTACTCCAAAAGTTGTAAATGAGAGACAGAGGGAGATCAAGCAAATCCGGAGGAGAAAGTGCATCCAAGAAGGTGAGAAAGGAAAGAATGTATTCATGGGCAAGCTTTGTGTATTCCATGCACAAGTGAAATCGCTTCAAGCTTAAGGAGATGCGGGGTCTTAGAGGGATATAAATATGATTACATCTTTCACCCCCCAATTTTTTTAAAAGGACTTATGTAAGGACAAAATGCTGCAGATGAGAGGAAATACTGACAAGAAAAGGTGTTTGGAATGATAATTGTTTGTGTTTATTCCAGTTGATGATTGAGTTAGTTAAGATTTTATATATCTATTGCAGTAACTTTTATTGGTGAACCTATTTCCATGGTAGCATATCATTCCTTGACATTATTGGCATATACATCATTGTGAATAAGCATTAGGTCATGGTTTCACACCTACATACATAAGGTTGAATATAGTTGCAAGTGCTAAAGATATTGTTAAGACAGTCCACTCTATGAAGATGGTTGAGTGGTTGAAGACAATATATATTAAAGTTGAATGGACAATGAAAGTGGAAACATGAGTTGTGTGAATGAAACCATTGATACTATGCTATGTGCTTTCAAGGTCACCGACTGCAAGAGGATTGGTTGATATAGAAAGACATGAAGGACAAAGAAGGTGGTGACAGTATGAAATAATTTTGCATCACATACAAGAGAATAAACAAAACAGAGGAGAGAAGTTGAGAGTATGTGTACATCAGGGAAGAGAACATAGAAATGGTCAATAATGGTGTTGATTGATTCAAGGCTATGGGAGAAATATGCAATAGCTGCAGAATAAAAACAATAAATTTGATTAGAATTTTTGCAGCAGTTACTAGGGTGTAGATTGTAGGTATTGAGGATTGATCAGCAATATGGAGGTAATTTTAAATGGTTGTTGATGAGGAAGTTGAAGTGGTACATGCATGCACTAATGAGGATTTGAGGATCTATGGTTCAGAGGGAGCTACAAGACATTCCTATCACTATTTTGCATCCATGCACATTTGCAGGATCATCCAGTATGGCAGTTACAATTCATAGGGGGAGATAAGAAATTTTTATAAGTAGTATGGGCACTACTTTTTATATTGTAATAATGGTTCATCCAGAATGCAAGTAGCAGAGGTCTACACAATCATACTGATTATACTCAGGCATGACAAATGATTCAAAGGGGGGCAAGAACATGTCTAAGTGTGTTGGCAAACATCCCCTCTGCCCTTATTGTCAAAGGGGGAGAGTGATGATTTGTGTTGACATCAATGCCAAAGGGGGAGATTGTTGGTATTAGATTATCAATTATGTCAACAGTTGAGATAATGCATCTATGAAAAATGTCCCTCATGAAATATCAACCTGACAGAGAATGTGCAAATGAATCAACTTGAGTGTTACAGCAATTAAAGATCAAAGTGTCCTGGAGCAGGTAAATCACAAAGGGAAGTTGCAGAAATGCATAACACATCGGGTTAGTCGCACTCAGTTATAGGTAGTGTTAGTTACGCAAGGGGGATATAGAAGGAAAGCATGGAGTATGTGCATATGGAAGGCTACTGCAATAGGATAAAGGATGCACATAACACGTAGGTTATTACTATGCAGTTATAGGGAGTATTAATCATAGGAGTACATAACAAGAAGGATGCACATATAATGTAGATGAGGAGATGGATTGAATTCATGTCATGGAGGGTTGGCATCATGTTCCATATTTTCTTCTCAGTGTGTTTCACCCATCGGATTTGATCTATGCATGTTGCAGATTGAAAAATAGTCAAAATCTCTAAGGCTGCAGTATTTTGATGAGACCACATTTTTGTCTCATCAAAATGTTCCTTATCGATGAAACATGGTCTATCGCTAAGACCCCTTTTATCTCTTATCGGCCTCCTATTTCTATACCAACAACTTCTCCTTTTTGGCATGATAGGATCATTGTCAAGTCGATGATGGGGTGTTCAATGTGATATGTCTCGGACCTTGATGACATAGGATTCATTTTAGTGTGACATGGTTTGTTAGTAAGACCATTATTTCTTCTCTTCGGCTAGCTGTAGCTATACCGACACTGTTGCCCTTTGGTGGAGCCAATGTCAGGCTCACTTCATAGGCATCCAGTTGGCTCACATTAATTGGTCCACCCTGGTTATGAGCTATACGTGTGGGGCCCTTTGGTGAAATGATTCTTTGATGTGACCTCATTCTTCTCTTGGCGACGTGGCTTTTTTTGTCGGTGTGACCTAACACTTCGACAAGACAAATTTTTAGTTGAATAGATCCCATTAGACTTGGTGAAATATCTTTTTGGGGAGACATTTCATAGGTCTCATCAACATGTTCCTTTATCGATGAGACTTGGTTTATTGATGTGACCAATTTTGCCTTTCATTAGCCCTTTGATGCTATAACGATATGATCCATTTTTTGATGTGATGGAAGCGATGTCTGGGTGGTGTGGTTCCCTTTTTGTATAATTGTTTGTGGGCCTTGATGACATTGCCTTGTTTATATGTGACTGTGTGTTTTGGTGAGTCTTTTCACCTCTTGCCTTTACATACTATGCCAATGGAGTCTCTTTTTAGTTTCACATCTCTGTCTCTAGCCGAAATGTGTTTACCTTTTGGTGGTGTTCTCTCTTGGTCTTGGGCCCACTTCATACATATGACTGCAGCAGTCTAGGTGGTGAGTGTGTGTTGGTTCATTCAAGTTGAGCTAAGTTCATGTGGATCCCTTCATCTATGTGCTTGGTGGAGTGGTGGCAAAAGGATTTTCGCCATGACCTTGTCTTTCAAAAAGGCGTCTCTTCCTTCTCGCAGTCCCTTTGTAACTACATTGAAATACCTTTATTTAGTGTGACTTGGTCATCATCTTGATGACATTGCTTGATTTTAGTACGATGATATTTATGTCTTGGCGATATTCCCTTGTTTTGGTGTCACATGGGGTTTCAGTGAGTCTTTTCACCTCTTATTGGCTTGTTAACCTTTTGGTGAAGTGGGTTGTTGGCATAACCTAGATATGTATGTCTGGCATTGGTTTATTCAGTGTAACTTCATGTTTGTCTTGCCGATAAGGGATGTATTTTGGAAAATCTTAGCCTATCGGTATGACTCATATTTCCTCTCTTCGGCCAGTGGAAGTCATACTGATATAACGGTTTCAATGTGACACTTATATTGTCACATCGATATGGGCCCACAAGGAGTTTTAGGTGTTTTCCTCTCTCCAACCTACTTTTTGGTGTAACATGGCACTTTGCCATGACACTAAAGTGGCCCTTGATGACAATGGAAGCTATAGTGATAAGAAAGTTCTTTCACTATGATGATGACAGATTCTGGATGAAATATTCTCAAAGGTAGAAATCCATAAAATGACAAGTTTTCATCTTGCCTATGGATGTCGATAGTTGAAGTCTCTGTGTGGGTTGTTTGACCAATAAACACCAGATGATGTGTAAGGTTAATTCGATGATGTGGAACATGCAAAATGGTTGAAAGACAATCAGATTCATAAATGAGGTCAGTTTCAATCCAATCAGAATTGAAGAGAAGGATTGAAGCAGCATTTATGGAGGTCAAGTTGCAGAGGGAGTTGTTGATCTTTTTGAGGCTCAAGAATTCATATCAAACTAAAGATTACTGAGTTTAGTAACCTAATCACAAAGAATGATCTGCAAAAAGAAGAAAACTAAGAAGAGGCATTTAATACTGACATTTATTTATCTGAATGGAATGTGCAAAGAATCAAATCTATCTGTAGACAAAATTTATCAGGAGCTTGAGGAGAATTATTTTTAAATTCTATTTTGAAGGGAAAATCTTGTGCATGCCAAGAAAGTCGAGATTTGCTAAAATAAGAAGGAAAGTCTAACTGGAACAATTTGTCATGTTTTGGAGGGAAAATTCTCAAAGAATGGAGATTACCACTGAGTGAAAGGATGTGTGTTGCAAAGGCAGAGGTTATGTGTCATGTGTGGGCATGCAGAATGTGAGTGGTATGAAAAAAGCATAAACAACAGAATAAATTTGTGAAGAGTAGAGACCTGTAACCAAAAAGTGCAGAGCCGAGGCAGATAACATTGTGTGTTAAATACACTATAAAAGGTAAATAAGAAAAGGTGATCAGTGCAGAAGATAGAGACTAGAGATCAAAGAGTAGTAGAGACCAAAGACTAGAGAGCTGAGAGCTGAGATTGTGGACTAAGACCAGAGAGCATAAAAGGTTCAGATCAATATCAAGAGAAGAACATTTGTGAGTTACAAAAACTCATTTGTAACATGGTTCTTATTATATTATCAAATATATTTTTATTGTAAATCTTTGAGTGGGTGCTTAGAGCAAGGGTAGGTGCTCCTTTGAGTAGGTACTCATAAAGATAGGGGTTGGTGCTCCTTTGGGTTGGTGCCCATAAAAGTTCTAATCAGTTTATCATTGTGAGGTTGGATTGGAGTAGTAGACTCTAGCAACATTTCTCACCAAGGTTTTTCCCATCGTTGGTTTTCCTCATATCTCTGGTGTTATGTGTTTCCCTTGTGTGTGTGTATGAAAATGAGGTGAACATCTCTACCCATATGTTTTGTGATGCTTGTTTTTAGATCCTTGATTGTTTAGAAAGGTTGTATGACTTCTGTGATTAATTTTTTAATCATTCAAATAGTTCAAGTTTTTTTATTACCACTGATTCACCCCCCTCACAGTGGTCCACACTAAAGATGATTCATCTTTAATGTTATAATCATCATTCATCTAATTTATAATGAGTTGTGAATCACCGTAGACTTGCAATTCCATTATGTTCCATTGTATTGAAGTATGAAGTCCTATTACTAGGGCTTCATATTCATCTATATTATTGGTACATGGGAAGTTGATTCTGAATGATTTTGGAATGGAGTATTTTTGAGGAGTGATTAAGAGAATTCATGCTCCTGTTCCATGATTGGTATATGACCCATCAAAATACAATTTCCAACTTGTGGATGTTGAGAGTGACAACACTGACTCATCAGGAAATTCTACTACCAATGGATGATTGTCTTGTATGGGTGCATTTGCTAACTGATGCTATGATCTAACCTTTGGTTGATTTTTTATCTATGTGCTCTATGTCAAATTCACTTAGGATCATGACCCATTTACCCAATCTTCTCGTTAATGTTTCTCTGTTCAACAGGTATTTGAGAGGATCAAAATGTGCAATGAGGTGGACTTTATTCAACATGTAGTGTCTAAGCCTCTGGGATGCAAAGATCACTACTAAAAATACTCATTCTGTAGGAGTATAGTTGAGTTCATGTCCTATGAGTTTTTTACTGATGTAGTAGATAGATCTCTATTTACCTTGTTCATCGTGTTGTGCTAAAAGGGAACCCAAAGAGTAATTTATTGCGGACATGTACAACAGCAACAGTTCTCCATGTATTGTTGGAACCAAGGCTAGTGTTGACAAGAGATACTATTTTAATGCTTGAAATACCTCTTGGAATTGGTCTATCCATTTGACGGTTACACCTTTCTTAAGAAGGTGTTGAAACAGTTGACACTTGTTTACCAATTGTGCAATGAAGCGCCTTATGGATTGTAATATCCCTTGAAAACTTCTCAATTGTTTAAGTGTAGAGGGTGTCAGCATTTCTAGGATGGCCTTCACTTTTTCAGGATCTATTTCAATGCCTCTATTAGATACAATAAATCCTAAGAGCTTTCTTGTTGTTACACTAAACACACACTTTTTTGGATTGAGCCTTACTTTGTACTGTTCTAGTCTATCAAATATTTTGGCAAGAACATCAAGGTGATCTTCTCTAGTTCTTTATTTTGCTAAGATATCACCAACATGGTTCTCAATGATATTATGTATCATGTTATGGAACAATGTTTTCATAGCTTTTTGATAAGTAGCCCCTACGTTCTTCAGACCAAATGGCATGACATTCCAACAATATGTCCCCCAAGAACAAGTGAATATTGTTTTAGGTTTATCTTGGATTGCAATTCTGATTTGGTTTTAGCCAGAGAAACCATCCATGAGTGATAGCATTTCATTTCCCACAGTTAGATCTACAATCATATTTATATTGGGAAGCAGAAAATCATCCTTGGGACAAGCTTTATTTAGGTCTCTGAAGTTAGTGCATATTCTTATGCCCCCAATGCATTTAGTCATTGGTACTAAGTTTGAAATCTATTTTGCATAGTCTACGGGTCTAATGAAACCCACATCTAACAATGTTTGTAGCTCAACTTTGACAAATAGGGTTGTTTGAGGATCCATCTTTTGGAGCTTTTTCTTGTAAGTTAATAATCCTAATAGCAACGCCAAACAATGTAGGACCAATTTGGGGTCCAACTGTGGCATGTCAGCATACGACTATACAAAGTTTATTGTTCGTTGCGTGAAGAATTGAATAAACTTTTATTTTTCCATGGGTTTTAAAGACTTAGCTAGGTGTATCTTATGTACATTCTCAACTTCTCTGATATTGATTTCTTCAGTTTCTTCTATTAGAAACATATTTGTTGATTGTTCTTGATCTATAGAAAGATTATCTAGTTAGTTTGTAGTTGTATTTTCTATTTCATTCACATCTTTTGGATAGAAAAAGGAGCTTGCTTCTCCAAAGTAGGATGTTCTATCTAGATCTATAGTGAAACCAACTTTGTGATCATCGTAGGGAAATCCATCCCTAGTACCCAATAATTTTTCTATTGCCTCATCATTTTGGAACCAATCCAAATGTGGTGATTCTTCTTGCCCCCAATCTATCTGGTAAGGATATATTAGACAAAGGTCTTTGTCTTCATTAGGAGGAGATATTGTTGATATCATGCAGATCTTGTTATCATAAACAAACTTGACGGACCTTGGATCTAATTGTTTGTCTTCATATATAATGTCATCATCCATAGGTGATTGATTGTCATAGGCTCTAAATGTTGAATATTTGCTATAGTTTTGAAGAGATAAGAATTCATTTTCATGAAAATCAGTTATGCTCTCAATATATGTCTCTCTGTATGATTTGTCTTCATTTACTTAATCAACCTCCTTAATGGGAGAGAGAGAAGTTTCAACAGTGTTGATGACGAATGGGAGAGTTTCATGACTTGTGGATCCTTCCTTATGATAGAATATACATTTAAGGCTTGGATGAGAGATAGAGGTCATATGAAATTATCATTTATAGTTGGTACTATGCTTGTTTCCCTTGATGTGTTGGTGGATGATGGTAGTGGCAAATGAGTATTTGATTCACCTGTTGGTGCAATTCTTGTTTTTTTCACTGTATTAGCATGTGATACTGGTGCGAAGGCGATCATTGACATGTTGTTCTAACTTGGTGACTCGAAATATTCAATCTCATTTGTTACTGGTGATGGTATTGTTAGATTTTGGATAACTGGAGAATCCAATAGAGATCTTCTTCTTCTTCTTGTCAGGCGAGTATATCCTAAGCCCCAATTCTTTGGATTTTTTAATGGCAATATGGGATCTATAATGCCTTGAGCATGTTCCCCCAATCTTGTTGTGCCATCATAACCATGTATTTTTAACATCTTGAAGCCATTGCCATATTGTCCCAAGGGGAGACTGATATTTGAATTGTCATCTTCTTCTTTATAGAGCCATTTGTTCACATCTTCTTCTAAAGATTCTTCATTGAGCTCTCCCCATCTTATGAAAGAACAAGTGTTTGACAATTTGACAGTTTATTTCTCTTTATTTTTATTTTCCAGATTTGGTAATGCTCTCCCAAAATAGCTAGGAGACAACTGTCCTACTATTAATGTTCTAGAATAGGAATATTCGCCACACCCCTCATCCTTGATTTGGAGAGGTTGTGTTGTAGGTGTGCAAGATGATGGCGTCGGTGTGTCTGAAATTTTAAAAGATTTCATCTGCATGGTCAGTGGAGCTGCTTGATTGATAGGTACTTGATTGTCTATGATTGCTCTTAAGTAGTTATAATGATAAAAAAAGGATTCAAATCACCATGTATTGTGATCTCAATGTTGTTATAAGGGAACTTAACACATTGGTGAAAAGCTAACGGCACCGCCTACATGGATGTATCCACAAGTGACCTAGTAGCATATTATCCCAATTCTCGGTCCAGGACTTAAATGTGATGTCAGTGGTAATAGGTCTTACTTGTACCGACAAGGTGACCACCCCCTTGGATGGGTGTTCTTCATCATCGTAATCTTTAATTTATTATTTTAGTAGGATCAATATGATGTTGTGAGTAACCCAAAGCTTTGATCAAGTTAAGAGTACATATGTTGAGTCTGACTCCACCATCTATTAACACTCTTCTGAATTTTCTTCTATGAACCAATACTTCTAGGTGAAGAGGGTCATTATGCATAAGTTTGTCTGGTGGTACATCCCGCTCTATGAATTATACCTTGGAAGAATCTATATTTACAACCATGGATTGGAATGTTTTTTCATCTATGTCGCGAGTGAAAATAAATTCTTGGAGAGCCTTATCTAGGACTACCTTGTGAGTTGGACAGATGTGAAGCAACTCAAACAATTAAATGTGTGTCAAGGTCTTTCTCAGTTGATCAACCACAATATACTTACTTATTGTCAGAGAAGTATTAGACGGTACCCCTTGCATCATGACCTTAGATCAATAGGTGACAACTGCACAATCTTGACTTCTTGGGTTGACTATAATTGTGGCCACTACCTCATCTCCTACACTGACTATATTGATTGCATAATCATATGCTACATTGGTGTAATTTGTAGTGTTATTTTGTGTCCCTAAGATGGAATCTTTTCCCTTGTAATGATTAACAAAAAGATCCTTGAATATAGTATGATCTATATTAGCAGATCCTTTATTAACATCCACAGTAATGTCACCCTGATCTATAAGATCTTGTATCAAGTTTTTGATCTTATAACAACCTGTTGTTTTATGGCCTTTATCACAATGGTACTCACAAAAGTTGTTATCATTCCACCAAGTGGGTTTGAACGAACCTGGTTCATATGGTCTAACATTTGGTAGAGTGATGATATTGGTTTGTATCAACTTTTTAAGAGCTGACTCAATTGGTTCTCCTAGGGGTATGAGACTGAGTTCTATTAGGGATAAAAGAATCAACTGGTCCTTGAAGCAACACCACTGGTTGAGCTCTACTGACAACATAGGCATTTACAACCCCATCACTTGTCACATTCTTATTTTTGGAGCAAAATTTTGGTTTTTCATTACTTGGATTATTGGTTGGTCCATTATCTTTGTGATTCTTCAATATCCCTTTCTCTACTAGGCCCTTTCCACACTTTAAATCATTTTCTGTAATTTCCTTGAAGGTATTAATACATTGCATTTGCAGTGGATATTTAACTTGAGGAATGAGGTTCTCAATGAAGATATCCACTTGTTCAACCTCTGGAATGTGAATGAGACATTTGTGGTATAAGGCTCTCCATCATTGTAAGAATGAAGCAAATGTTTCACTTTCTCATTGTTTAGTTGCACATAAATCCATTAGAGTAACTGGATTGTCTATATTGTGTGAAATGTTTGCTATAAAATGCTTAGCCAACTCACTCCATGATGCAATTTTTGGTGGTAAGTGTGAGAACCACTCTAATGTTGTTCCTCCAAGACTCTTGGGAAATAGACGCATCAAATATGTGTTCTTCATGAGATACTTTAATACATGTTGTGAAAAACTCTCTGACATGATCTCGGGGGTCACCTTTTCCTCTATATGTATCAAACTTTGGAGTTTCAAAATGTGGTGGAAAAGGTGGTAGATACAATTTCCTATCAAAATGATAAGGACAGAGATCTTTCATAGTGTAGCTTTTCTTTTCATTCCTTGTTTGCATATTTGTCATTTTCCTTTGGATATTTTGCACTTGCTGAGCCAAGATTTCTATTTGAGTCAATGGTGTACCAACCCCATATGTATTCCCCACAAAAGGAATGGTGCTTGAGTATACTGGAGACTGTTGGAACATTGACTGATTATGCAACTATGTGCCCTAATGTCCACTAGGTGTTGTAAAATAGGAGAATTGAGTCCTGAAATTTGGATGACTTGATCCATGCATTCTAACGAAGCCCTGATTCAAATTTTAGCCATTGTAAGTAGATCCAACTGTAATAGATATGGCAGGTTGAGAGGTACTTGTGGGAATAGTATTCTGAGATATTGTTGTTCGAGCTTGCGTTGAGGTATGTAGGACACTTGATGTTGTTTTTGAAGTAATATTGGGGGTTGTTTGAGACATGAAATTTGCAATTGATTGAATATTTTGAGTTGAAGCCATTGTGGTTTGAGGTAGCTTGCATATTTTGAGGTGCTCTCTGGATTGAGCTAGAAGATGTTGCTTGATTTTGTGTAAATTTTGGTGTTTGAGTTAGATTTTGAGTTCAAGTTACTCCTGGTGGCAATATCATTGTAATGTCCACATTTAGGGGTAACTTGGCCCCATTTTGAATCAAAAGGGAAAGGTATTTGTCCTTATTGTTATTGATAAGTGCGTTTAAGACCATGAGGACTTGTGGATTTTGTTGAGCTATCTCTAACTCTTCTTGTGTCAAGTTGTGTTAAATTTCTTCAATTGAAGGCATGTTATTCATATTTATTGGAAATTTTGTGGGTCATCGAGATTGTGGGTGTTAGTAAGTTGATAAATCCATGTTCCATGTGGGATTGAACAATGGGTCACTATTTGGGTCCATTTTAGATCTTTGTGATTTGGTTACTAGCATGAATAACTTCTATGAGACCTTGGAAATGCAATACTTGAGACAAATTATGATGCAACCTAAGATGATGATGTTAGACTCTTACAGTCTATTGGGGATTAGGATGAGGAGGTTGTTGTTCTTGCATTCTTCATTTTTCAAGTCTTTGTTGAACAATTTCTCTTCTAGCTACTCTTTGGATTCTAATTGTTTTTTTGTATTTCCTCATCTATTACAAATTCGACTCATTTGTATTGGGGGACACTAATTTTTATCTCCCACGTAAGGTTATCAACACTATCAATGATTTCTCTTTGATCATCGTTTGGAACAATATTACGTTTCTCAAATGGGAAGAAACTATCACCATGAAAAACCATTGTGACACATGTTATGAAAATGCAAGTAACGGGATTGACTTCCTAAGGAAAATGATTCTAATGCAAATTAAGGCTATGCGAGGACCAAGTGAGGGTTTGATGAAAAATGAGGACAAAGGAAAGACTATGCATACCCTATGAAGACTTAAGCAAAGATCTTATGAGGATAAAGTATGCAAGATGAAGACTAAGGATGAATTACGCAATCTATGAGACCTAGAATGAGCTATGTAATCTCTGAGACCTAGAATGAGTTATGCAATCTATGAGACCCAAGATCACAAAGAGTAAAACATCTTTTCCATTTCTGAAAGTGTGAATTTTGGTTTATTTTCTCTTACTTTGATCAGTTTGTTGAAGTGTGATTGTTTTGGTGACAAATTTTTCAACTTTTTTAGAGCACTATTTGTGGAAAAGTATGGCCAATGTATTTTGTTCCAATAGAATGCAAATTAGAGTTACGCAAAGATGGGCCTGAATTAGCCCATATCAAAACTGACTTTGTACTGGTCCAGAACATATGATACATAGAAAATCATAGTAGACAAAGCCTAGGTTGGATAGAGGAAACCATTCAATAAGGCCCTTATGCAATACTAAAACATGACAAATATCTAGAGAGTTTAGTAGTACTAGCTCCACTTCAAGACACACACTTCTCGGGCATGCTATTCTCTCTTACCCTGAAGATCTAACGATCTTATAACTGAGGTATTTTTTGTCTCATCATGCAAGGTACATGAAGGCTATCTATGGGGTATGATGTGCACTCCCAGAATCATAAATGTGGGATTTAGGCTACTAAGTGGTTCTTAATAAGGATTTCATTCGAGTGGCCATACATGTGGTGTTTTGCTCAAACTAACAAGGCCTCCCAACCCTTGTGGGTTTTAACGCACCATTATGGGTACTAAGGGAGACAAACATCAATATGACACATTGGCACCTGTTACTTGTGACTTTAGCCCCAACTAAATTTATTTATAGTGGCTTGGAAAAGCTTGGCCTTAGCCCATTACCATTGTAGGTTGTTCCCTTCCAGAGAGAAAGTGTTCTCTTAGAAGGTAGACCCTCTAATAAAAGAAATCGAGTGTTGCTAACACTTTTCTCTTGCACCCAAGTCCATGAAAGCCACGGGAGAGGATAGTATGTGTTAGCAGTGGGACCACTCTGGACACAAAAAAAAGTTCCTTTCTTTAAAGATATTACAATATGAGCTAAACTAAACATAATCTTGATTCACATTCATTTTAAAGCCCAAACTGAGGTGTGAAATCCACAAGTTCGTGTCTATTTTAAACCCAAATCTAAAGATGAGTTTGTGTTGTTCAATTTTAATCCCATTCATTCAAGAGTGTGTTTCATGTTCTTTTTAAGCACCAAATCAAAATATTAAATCATACATGTCCATTTTAATACCAAATCCAAAGATGAGTTAAAATCTAAGAATCCTGCAAACACACATTAGTAGTTTGATAAAAAAAAATCTTTGACCGATCATTCTTTCTCTGTTCTTCCTTGTCACACACTGCAACAGAACATTAATAGAACCAAAAAACTAGATAACAGAGAAAAAAAACAAAAACGGAGACTTCTAAAATTATCCAACGAATGCGCAAAGATGTCAATACGAATGTGCAACACTATGCTAATGAATGTGAATTTATGTTAGCACTAATGTGAATTACTATTTAAATGAATGTGCAAACCTGTCAAGATGAATGTGCAAACCTGTCAAGATGAATGTGAGATGAAATGACAAAGAAATTTCAACAAAATGATAAAACCTACAAGACTGAGAGTTAGCTCATAATGATATTAACCATTACTTTTGCCTTGTTCATAAAATGGTATTTCTCTAGGTACTTTTGCATGAGGTTATGATATCTAGATAAAGCAATTTCCTCTTCTAGGTTTTGGAATCTTTCTGCCTTTAGTACTCATTGATGATCTCCTTTCATCTGCCTTTCTTCTTGCACCTAAAATCTTAAATCTCACCTTTCCTGCCAATAGATCTAGTTCATTTTAAATAGAAAGTGAAAATTTCTAGATTTAGAAGTTGAATTGTGGGTTAAAAGACAAAGAAATTGTGCAATGAAATGACAAAACAAAATAATTGTGAGATGAAAGAAGACAAATGCGCAACAATTTTAACGAATGTGCAATAATATCAATACAAATGTGTGTTTTTGTCTGCACAAATGCACAATTTTTTTAGGATGAATGTGTGATGCTTCATGTTCTTTCATACATGATCTACAAAATCTGCAAAAAAAAATGGAAGAAAAACATAAGAAGATATTAGTTGTTGCTTGTTCACGTCGGGTTCACCATTATTTTCATGCTTAAAATCATTAGGGAAATTAGAACTAATTAGACTAAAAGGAAAATCACAAATCTCTTAACTGATTAAGAAAAATCCTAAACATAAACTATTGAAATAGATGCAAATCAAATGATTAAAATAATATAAAACTCTATATTTTGCATCATGCCTTCGATTGTTCTTCTCCAAAATTGTGTTGTGTGTGGCTCTCGGATATTGCACTGGGAATCCTGCATAGGTTAGACACAATAATTTCAAAGATTTTGGTTCTTTAAAAGGGAGAAATGATGTTGCTTTTATAGATTTTTGGGATAGATTGGGTGAGAAATGGAACTCAAGTGCTAATTGACAGTTGAACTAATTTGATTGATCAATTAACTCCTTTTGATTGATCTGCTAAGTGGATTGATTGGAGAGTTAACTCAATTGATTGGAGAGAAGACTAATTTGATTGGGGAGAAGACTGAATTGATTGAGAGAAGACTGAATAGATTGGTTAGTCAGAAAAAGGTGATTGGGAGTTCAAAGTGGAGGTTAGAGAGTTAACCGATTTGATTGGTTAGTTAACTGATTTGAACAATCAGTCATGATTTTCAATATGTGTTGTAGGAATTTTGAATTGAAATTCAAATTTCATTTTTATTTGAATTTAAATTTTGATTTTCGAAAGATGCAATTGAAATGCACATTAACTTGAAATGTGATGAAATTAGAATTTGGTGAAATGTAAATTTGGGAGAATTGAAATTAGTTGAAATTTGAATTTGGGGATTTGGAGAATTAATTAATTAATTAATTAATTATAATGAAATTATTCAATCATTAGAAATAGAATTAATTAAATAATAAAGATTATTTAATTAAAGAATTAAATCACAATTAATTAAATAATTAATATTTAATTAATATATGAGAAGGGGTTGAATGATGAATTTATTAAGGGGTAGAAATTGAATAATTAGTAATGTGGATGATGATGATTAAATTAGTTCAGAAGAATAAGATTAACTAGATTAATTAAATAATTAAAAATTTGTTTAACTAATAAGACAAATAATTAGTAAATGATCAATGAGACATTTTTAGTTGTGTACACCCACAAATTAGGCAAAGAACTAAGTAAGATCTAGCATTTCTCCTCCTCATCCATCTTAACACCAACAGATGTCAATGGAGCCACCAACATATTAAATGCTTCCAGGTGGTCTATAACTTGTCCACCCTCTTCCATTCTCAAGGAATACAATTTCTTCCTCAAGAAAAAAAGATTTAATAATGATTCTACTTGATACATTTCACCAAGCTTAGTCCATAGCTTATATGAAGAGTTCTCTTTGTGGATATTGATTGGAACAAATTCTACCAAGTATAGTCTTATTAGACCCTTGTCTTTATAATCTGTAACATCATATTGAGCAGTTGTAGTCGGATCTGAGGATCTTGAGACATTCACATCAACAGCATCCTACAAATCTCGATCTATTAGCAGATCTTCCATCTTCAGCTTCCACATCTCAAAACTACTTTCATTAAATTTCTCCACCTCTATTCTCCCTGACAAACTTGCCATCTAAAAATTCTTGCAACAAGATCGAAAAGGGTCTTTTACACAAGATCCCAGTCAAATCCAGATTAGTTCCAAAAACCCAACAACCCACAACTCAAACCAAAGGTGATCAGGCTCTGATACCACTTGTAAGGAAGTTAAATAGTGGAACAACTTCCTACACTAACATTGAGAGGAGGGTAATGTAGAAAATTTTATAAATCATTACAACAATTATAGAAACTTAACAGAAATAGACATAATAATATTCATACCACAACATAGTGAATTACGTGGGGAAAACCCTTTCGGGAGAAAACCCCCCCACTCCAAAAGTCGCCCAATATATTATTCAACAATCAATTACATATTACAATATAATTGCAGAGCAAGCTCTTCACAGGAGTAACGCTAATCAGAGATTCAGAGGTAACTCAATAGTCATAAGACTCTTACACACAACCTCTATCTCATGCACCTCATATATAGGAGATACAATACAAGAAACCACCAAACAATATTACAAAACCATGGGCTAAAACCACCCAATAAAGTAGAGCCGACCTTATCTCCAATCTCAATGCCCTGTGACATCATGTCAAAATACACATCAACACATGTCCCTCCCTTTTACAGAAAAAACACAACATGTGTCCCTCCCTTTTACAACTCATTTATGTGTTTGATGCAATTTTATATTTCCTATTACTGGAGTCCAAACTTTTGGAGGCCACAACTTGTGAATCGAATGTCTTATTAACAAAGTGTTTGAAGTGTTGGAAATCTCATGAAATTATCCATCACCTCGTAAATGCTACACCAATTATGCCTACTTTTTAGGGTGTTCGGAGGGTTTCGAGTCCTCAAAGTTAAATTTAAACCTTTTATCGCACCCTCCAAAAATGAAAAACCTTTAATATCTTCAAATCTAACTATGATCTTGTGACAAATATTTATCGGCATGCTTATCTAGCCAATCTGAAGATTTGGGGAGAATTTTACACCATTTCATGCTCAAATGAAAAATTACTATAAATAGTAACCTCATGTAAATGTAAGGTTGAGATACTATTTTCCCAACACATATTTCTCTATATGTTTATTTCCATGGCATAAGTTTCCCTCGATTTTTGAGTTTTTTTTCATGTAAGAAGTAACCCAATTTTGAATCAAATGCTCCAAAATATTAAATAAAAATCACATAGGCTCATTTGGTCTGACCTAGGGGGGCACCTAAGCACCTTCCTCTTTGTCATGATAAAGTTGTTTAAATCAACAACTATTTTATTCACCCCTTTTCTCATGGTTTTCATCTGATGTATTGATAATTTTGGGTCCACTCTTTCCCCATAATACAATAAAAAAAACCCTCATAAACTCATACCATGAGCCTATGCTACTATTTGATAGACTTTTGTACCATTCTTTCGCACTTTTTTCCAATGACTATGCAAATATTTTCATCATTACATTCTCATCTTCTATTTAATATTCATCAATTACATCAATGCAATGTCTTAAGTGGTCCTTACCAATGATAGCATTATTGTCTTTAAAATTTCGCACTTTCTATCTAATCTTAGCTATATTGAGATTATAATAATTAGGAATGAAATACAATTCTATTTGTTTGCACCTCTCTAATCCTAATGATAGTATCCCTAGAGCCAAACCCTAAGCATATTCTCAAGGGTTGACCCTAATATTTTGATGAAGGGCAACTCTAGCGAACACTCACACATGGCACAACAACAAATAATACACAAAAATTGCAAAAAGAAAAATTAGCCACTTTATATTTCTCTAATAATATGGAATTACATATTCACAAATTACAATTATACAGCCACATGGGCTTAAATCATTACAAAGAAAATCAACTCTAAGAAAATCCTATGATCTAGAGCCACAATTTGTACTAATGTAGTTGTCTTCTATAACCTTTGTTCAGCTCTTTATTTAGCACTAATAAACACCTTAGAATATTTTGGAAAGTGTAACTTTCCCTTTTGTGACTAACTACTTTTCTCTCATTTTCCTTGCCTTAGAATATGTCAAAGTATTTTGAAATTTTTTAATTTTCCATCCCAAACTAGTACAACTTCCAAAGGCCATAACTTTTGATCTGAAAACTCAATTGAGACCAATATTTTTTAAACTAAATATCTCAGAGTGATCTACACCATGCTTTTCCTAGATCATAATTGATCAAGTGTTCATTGAGCTCTCATTTGATTATTTAAAACTCCAAAATTCAAGTTGAATATTTTTATACGATATTTAATCTTGAAACATTAATTATCCCAAAACAATACAAGATATTGAGATTATTCTTTTACTAGTCGTTATATTTTATAGGGTTAATTTGCATGTTCATACATGCCCATATAAACTGATGTAGGAGCATCCCGAGTTCTTGGCAATCTTGCATCAAATAAAAATATTTCCTTTTTGTTTTACAGTTTCAGCATTTTATTCTGCATTTTCTGGCATTGGCTCACCGGATCTTGAGGATTTGGATTTTTCTTGAGGACTTGATCATCTACCTTATTCCCAAACCGCAGAGCATTTGGATCATTTTCGAGCAAGTTATCACTACTAGTTTTCGAGACAGTTTTTTGGTACCGGTTGCCTAGACCTATTTGCAATAGTGATCTATCGGATCCCTTCCATAGATACGGAGCCCTGAGTGTTGAATCTAATATTCCATGGCGTGTGGTTAACCTTCCCTTTGATCTACACTTCATCCTTTGGACTTTTTGGAGGAATTTCTTTGGCGAAGGCCGACCTTGTTTTTACACATTAGGTCTTGTTCTTTGGCATTCGATCCCTTTTCGGACCGACCGGAACCCTTGGATCATATAAATCATTATAATTAAGCATTAGAATGCATATCCAAGGTGGTAGATAGAACATAGAAGATAGATCTTAATATTTGAGGTCCCAGTTGTGACCTGTTCTATAATTGAGCATGATTTAGTAGGCCAGTGAGCCGGTTTTTGTAACCCGAATGTTACTGGTTGATTGTAATCAATTTTCCTGATAGAATTTATTCTATTATGCATTGCCTCCATCATATCCTTGTGTTTACTCTTGTTGACTTGTCTAGACTAATCTCTTTGAGGTTCCTCCTAACTGGTGACTGCACCAAGTGGTATCAGAGAGAGCTTTCATTACGAAGATTGTGTTGTCCTGAGAATTTTGTTGCAGGGTGGTGGACTATGGATTCGACCTGCAACTATAGAGGAGTGGTGTGAAGATGGAATGAAGAGGAAATAGGAATGGTGGAGTGCGTGGGAATGCAGACCCTGTTGTGATGGAAATGTTGCAAGGAATTGCAGCCCGATTGGAAGCCGTTGAGACATCCTTGAGAAGAGGTCGACATATTGAAGATGTGAGTGAAGATGAAGGAGAAGAAGCTCTGGTAGAATAAGTAAACCCATCGACGATTGACCTTGATGAAGAGAGGTTTTTCAGGGTTTTCAGTAGGGCAAATACTAAACCTCATTTTACCCTACCGAAATATTATGGAAATTTAGATTTAGATGAATTGATGGATTGGATCTCGAAGATGGAGAATTATTTTGATTTTGAGAACACTGCAGAGGAAAGGAAGGTGAAATATTGTTGTACCGAATTGAAAGGACATGCATCTCTTTGGTGGGAGCATTTGCAGGTTTATAGATAGAGAAGAGGTAAAGAGAAGATCAAGACATGGGATCGGATGGTTGCTAAGTTGAAACCAAAATTTATGCTAGTTGACTACCAAGTGTATCTATTTCAGAAGTTGCAGAATTTAAAGCAGAAGGAATCTAGTGTGAAGGAGTACACTGAAGAATTTAACAAGTTGAATATCAAATCTGGACATGTTGATGATGAAATTGAAAAAGTTGCAAGATATTTGAATGGATTGTGGATGTCTATACAAGATGAACTCAGTTTGATCAAGTTGTAGAGTGTTGAAGAAGCTTACCAGTATGCCCTGAAAGCATAAGAGAAGTTGAACAAAATACATGAGCAGAGATAGAGGTAGAGGTGGAAGGTTTTCTGGAGGAATATTTCAAGGAGGAAGAGGATGTACTAGAGGAAGAGGAAGAGGAACCTATATGGATCAGAACAAGGATAAGGAAGTAAGTAAAGATGGTGGTTCATACCGGAAAGATGATAGAAATTTCTACCGGAGGAGAGAACCGGATGGCTACCAGAGTGAAAATTTTAGAAAAGATGATAGAAGATAAGATAATAGAGTGTTTAGAGGAACTTTCTTTAATTGTGGAGGAGAAGGACATCATGATTTTGAGTGTCAGAAAGTAGAGAATACCCAGAGAACAGCAACGGTGGAAGAAAGCCCCACTAGATCAGCTAACAAACCAGAAGATGGAGAACTGTTGATGATGAGGAGAGATTTATGTTATACAGAAGGAGATGAGGAGCTCTTCCAGAGGATGAATTTGTTCAAGACCACTGTAGACACCCAAAATTGTCATGTCTAATTAAATAAATATTTTATTTATTTAATTATCTAAGCCTAATTCTTCTATTAATTAAATAAATTTTTATTTATTTAATTAATTCATTTATCCTCTTCTAGCCTTATTTCTTATTTAAATAAATACATTTATTTATTTAAATTATCCTTTTCCTAAATTAAATAAATATTTTATTTATTTAATTGTCCTACTTCTTCTATTAATTAAATAAATATTTATTTATTTAATTAATTCATTAGCTTTTTCTACACATGACACATGTCATTCATCTCTTAATTCCTACACTACCTACCCCTTTCATTATTTTGGTATTTCTTATACCTACCCTCTAATCCTAGCCGACCTCTCTTTTTACACCTCTCAATCTTAACCCTCCATTTCTTATTGTGTCTTCTATTTAAGGAGATGCTTTCTTCATTGTCAAACCCTAATAAGACAGGCTAATGATCTTTCATGCAACTTGGCTACACTAAGATCCTACTTGCAACCACATTCCGTTCTTTGTTGAGCTCTTGTGCATATAAAAATCTGAGAGCAAATATATCAAGCAAGATCAATGGAGATAGGAAGAATGGAGATCAAAACCCTATTGGACATGTGATGGTATAATCTTTGTGATTTTGAGTTATTTTGCATTGTCTTAGGTAATCTTCATATGTTATGGTGGATCTTTGTTCATTGTTAGGCTAGGGTTTAGTGGTTGGATTCATTTTAGCCTTTCAATATTGTTATTATTGTTATCCATTTTCACCATATACATTTTGGCACGCCCGGTGGGACTCTTGTCCCTTTGCATTTAACAATTTTGTTGCAGATTTTGCATTTTTAAAGTTGCAGATCGGACAGTTTTCGACAACATATTAGGTTTTTCCACGTCTGCGGGTGTTCGGATCGCGTTTTTGTGTTTCAGAAGCGTCTGCGATATAGAGAATCGCGTCTGTGTTTCTGCCAATCTTTATTTTTTTTGATGGTTTCTGGAATCGCGTCTGAGAATTTTAACCGCGTCTGTGCTGGATCTTATCACGTCTGCACTCGAAAGTCGCATCTGTGATCTCTGATCGCATCTGTGAACTACAGAACCGCGTCTGCGTCTGGTATAAAGGCGTCTGTGCATTCTGTTTTGCAATTTTTCAATTTTTCTTTGATTCGGGTTTTCGGATTTTGTACTTAGGGTTTCAGATCTAGTTTGTTTTCGGCTAACTCTTGCAGATCTAGCTAACCTAGTTTGTGCAGCTTGCTTTGGAGGCAAAAAAAAAATGTTTTTGTTGAAGGCCCCTTTTCACAAAGTCTTTTTGGGTTTTCTAAAAATTTACCTAACTTGTGTGCTTGCAGGAAGGGGTGATCATTTGAAAACAACCCAAACTACTAACAAATCTTTGGTGCAGGTCCTTGGCAAGGTTTTTTTTTGGATTTTTATTGTGTGCCTTGTTTTCATAGACTAGCAAACACTTCCATTGGTGCACTAAAATTGAATCATTGTCTTTTGTGTCTTGCGCAATAGGCTCTTTTTGTTTAATCTTTAGAGGGCCTGTCTTCCCGTGTGGTCATTAGGACTACTAGTGAGAAGAGAACGACCCAAGTGGTAGCGAGGAAAACCCACCTCATCCAAACCACTATAATCAAATGTATTCATGGTGAAAACTATGGATAACGTGTGCTGATTAGTTCATACCGACACTATGTCTCCCCATAAACCCGTTTGATCAAATTTATTTGATCATTTGTAGGGCGTAACCCCTACCGGCTGGGAGCCTTCTGTATTTACAGAGCTGAAAGTGTCGCATGTATGGCCACACGAGCGGATGCCCTTACTAGAACCTCTTTGTTTTAGATGCCCAAATCCTTCTAGTTGTTGAGGCAGGAGGTCGGACCTCTGGTAGCAGCCCACACACATACGGTTCTTAGTAGAGATACAAAGTTCGCCATGGGGAGTTTTCATGGGGACTGATGCTTGGCTGACCCGAGAAGTGAGTGCCGAGGGTGGAGCCAGTGAGGTCAAGCATCTAAGTATCCGCTCTGAATAGCGTAGCCTCGGGGGTAAAACCCTATGTGGGATCAACAACTATTGTCTTGGCCAGCCCTAAGATTTGTGCTTGTCTTATGCTAAACATTCAAACATTCAAGACAAAACAGCAAAACATTGTGTCTTTTGTGTCTTCAAGTGTATGCAAAAACTTTTTACATCAAACAACACACTTTTGGAGTCTAAACAGTTTGCAAACATTGAGTCATCAACATTGTGTCCTCTTGTCACGAAAAACAGTCAAAAAATCAGATTTGGTCGCAACAAAACAACTTCACAGATAGGAAAAATTGCACTAAGGTTACAGAAACGCGTCTGTGTCTGTTCAAACCGCGTCTGTGTCGGATAAGCGCGTCTGTGAAGTACAGAATAGCGTCTATGTTTTTATCAGTGTCTGTGTCAAACAAAGAAGCGTCTGTGTCTGGGAAACACGTCTGTGAAGTATACAGAGGCGTCTGTGTCAGGATTTGAAACTTTAACAGTCAAGCAAAACAAAGAAAATCGGTTTCGGCATAATTGAGCTTCTTAGGCTGTCTCTTCAGATTTTATCTAGCATTCAGCCTGTTCTAAGGTTTCATACAGTCCATCATTGCTTCATACCTCATTTTACATTCATACTTGTCTAAAACTTGAGTCAAAAGGTCACTTGCTTGTCCTCACTATACTTTTCCAACACACTACATACTACTACACTTTCCTAAGTGGTCCCTCATCAAGGTTTCTTACCTTTGGGTCTCATTTGGTCTTACTTAGAGTCAAGGTCAGCTTACCTCATCAAGAGAAACGATCCTCTCTTTGGAAGTCACACCTACTCTACTACTTACATTATTGGTCTTACACTTTGGACATTGCAAGTACACCCCAAGATTCATTTACACTCCATACAACTCTTGGTCTTCCATACTTTTTCATTCTTCATCTAGTTTCTCACATCTTGGTCTAACACCTAGTTCATGGTTGAAACCCGCCTTCAAAAATCTAAGAGAATAGCTAAAGAAGCTCAAGAGTCCGCAAACATGAGTTCTTATGAGTATGATAATGATCTATTCTACAATCCTGAGCACACTACATTACCAGACATGAATGTTTATAAACACAATCCAAATGTGGAAAGCGCAAACACTATAAACAACAATGCTACACACAATGACACAGTGGACAACTCTTCAATACTATCAGCAGACATACAAGAATCCATAATGGATCCTCAATTCAATAGATTGGTTGAAGAGATAATGAGGAGAGATCATCAATACTTTTTAAACATGATGGCACAAAGTGGAGCTAAAATACCGCATGATTTTGACTTATCTCAACTTATGGAAAGTCGACCCTCACAACAAACTCAACCTAACATGGATCAAAGGACACCAAATAGTGGAGGAAATAGAGGACCGGATAATATGATGCCTGAGTCACCATCAGTTTTGCTTCAAAAACCAGCAATCCCACATACACAAGCTCAAACATATGATACTTACACTCAAGGACCATCATGGAGGCCTTATGCTCAATCACATGCTCAAGGTATGAATCAATCAAAACAAGTGGATACTCAAGGACATCCTCAAAATTTTGACGCAAGGAGACCTCATGTCAAAATTGGGGGCAACACAATGGAAAATGAAAGGCCTATTGAATATGGTATATATGCACAAAATAGATATGGGGTCCCTCAACATGAAGTTATGCCAAGTGCTCCATGTATGTCGCAACAATATAGACCTCCATATGGACATGTCTACGATCAGTATCATCCATACATGCAACAAGCTCCTCCTCAAATGGGTGTTTCAAACATGGGGTATGCTCCAAGAAATCCATCTCCTCCCAAGAACAATTTGGAGCAACAAATAAGAGATCTACAAAAGAAAATGGAGGACATGAGTACACCAAAACCTACATACACTATGAGAGATATATGTCCTTATCCCTTCGATAAGAGCATTCCAATGCCTCCATTTCCTCCACACTTTGTAACGCCAAAATTTGACAAATATAGAGGGAGAGGAGACCCCAAGGCACACATAAGACAATTCTTCACAGCCTGCATTGAGGTAGCGGCAGAAGAAACATACTTGATGAGGTTGTTTCCACAAAGCTTAGGCGATCAAGCTATGGAATGGTTTTCTCAATTACCTCCTGGTATTAAGTCATGGGGCGACTTGGCAGAGGCATTCATTCAGCATTTCTCTTACAACATTGAAACAGATGTCTCAGTTACTACCTTGTGCAATACTAAACAAAAGGAAGGAGAATCTTTCGCAACATTTTTAGAAAGATGGAGAAATCTAGCTAGCGGATGCTCTTGTGAAATCCCGCAAAAACAAATGGTGGAGATGTTCACACAAAATGTTAACAAGGCTATTGGCTATGATCTCAGAAAAGCTTGTTTGTCTACATTCAAGGATGTCATTGAAAAGGGCCTAGCAACAGAAAAGGTCTTAATTGAACAAGGAGTTATCAAACTATTCAAAGAAAACAAAGAGGACTTCAAAGGAAAGGACAAACCAAAATTTTGGAATAAGAACAAGAACACAGTTAATGATGGTGTTGTTGATGCCAACACAGTGAGACCCAAGTTCGTCTATCCTGGATCAAGTTCTACCAACAATCAGGTGAACACTCAAACAACTTCTAGACCACGAAGGAAGTACACTCCATTGGGGGAACCACTTGAATCAGTATTCAAAAAGCTTGTAGCAAACAAAGTAATTACAGTTCCAGATTTTCCTCCTTATGAACCAAAGGTAAAACCAAAGTGGTGGAATGATGATGAGTATTGCGAATTTCATAAGAGTAAGGGTCACAAGACAGGTAATTGCCATCGATTGAAAAACATTGTACAAGATCTCATTGACAGAGGAGATATAGAGATTGAGGGACATTCATCTAATCAAGAGCATGAGGTGTTTAAGGAACCATTCCCAAAACATGACAAAGGAAAAGGCAAAGTCACAGATGATCAAGCCAATTACACTAGAGCACCTTACAATTATGATTCTACTATCAATCACATCTCAATGGACAATCATATCTCTACCATTACTATCAAGAACAAAAATCCTGAGAATCCTTCTCAGAGACCCAAAATTGTCCTAAAAGGTGTGGGATCTTCGTCTAAATCTACCTCTAAATGTCATGTTACAAACCGTCGAGGTAAGATTACATTGCCAGGTACCTCCACTAAGAATACCAATCTTTCATCAACCAAGCCTAAGTACGACCTTGTAGAACAACTAGGGAAGACACCTGCACTTATCTCTATTCTTGAGCTCTTACGTATATCTCCTGCACATAAAGCTATCCTTGACAAAATCTTGAGAGATACTGCCATCCATACTGATCTGAATGTGGACCAGTTTCAAGCCATGGTGGGATACCTATCCGTTCCACACTCCCTCACATTCACAGAAGCCGATGACGCCTCCATAAGTCAGCCACATAATGCACCTTTACACGTCGAAGCCTTCATACATAAACACCGAATAAAGCGAGTCCTGATAGATGGAGGAGCAGGTCTTAATATTTGTACATTGAGTACCATAAGACAATTGGGATATTCTGACAAGGCTGTGAATTCTACAAACCAAATCACCATTAAGGCTTATGATGATGAAGAGCGCTCGTCCAAGGGCACGGTCACCTTACCGCTAAGAATAGGGCCAGTCACAAAGGATGTGGTTTGTCAAGTCCTAGATCTAGATCTCACGTATAACATATTGCTAGGACGTCCGTGGATTCATGAAATGAGGGCAATCCCATCAACATACCATCAGTGCATTAAGTTTCCTCACAATGGAGTCGAGGTAACGGTCAATGGTGATCCAAATCCATTTATATATTGTAATAACTTGAGATCACATACTGAGACTATCATTCCCAGTAATCGTGAGGCTACTCCTTCTTCAGCGTATATTGATCCTGAGTCATTAAAGCCCTCGACATCCAAACAAGGTGAACTTAGAGCCAAGTTTCAAGACAAAGGCATGGGAGAATACACCTTGAATCAAACAATGTTTTTACGACAAGTCATGACCTCTCCCAAGGAATATGGGAGGCCACATCCTAACAAGCAAATCTCCATCATGATGCTCAAATGGGATCCTACCATCTTTCAAAAATGGGGTGAACTAGAAGAAGAAAACTTATATAAAATGCTGTATAAGGACGGTGAAGAGGACACACATGATCAGATTATTATACCCTATGAGAACTATGGCAAAGGCTTCAAAATTTTGCAAAGATTCGGGTATGATGGAAAAAGCCCTCTCGGACTACGCAAAGAAGGTGTCATGGAGCCCTTACAACCTGAGCTAACTACAAGAAGGGAACGCTCCAAGGGGCTTGGTTTTCTGAATCCCAGACTACATAATAAAAGAACAAAAGAGGTATGGCGAATCAAAGTTGCCGAAGTTCAACAAGAGGATTATCCTTCCACAGACTCCAATGAGTGGGAATGGGGTTCAGACAAATCCTCTAGTGACTATGAGCTCACTGAAACATTCAGAGAGCCAGATGAACCCCCAGAGGAGGAGGAATTTTACAAAAAGTTCAGAGTTGGTCAAGAACCAACCCATAAGGATCCCACACAAGCTTCGTTTCAAGGTCCTAGGTCAAAATCACATAGGATGAGGACACCTGTCCCAGAAGGCTCTACTAGTGATGACAATTTGGATTCGCTCACGATCGAAACTGATGAGGAGAGTGCCATCGATGACCTCGACGATTACCTTGACATACCTGAATATAACCACATCTTCACTCTTCGTCCAGCAAACTCTGAAAACACTAATGACCTTCCCCTTGTTCATCCTCAACTCATTGACTGGGATCATGAAGGACCAGCACAATTTGATACATTTCAAAATGACGAAGCTATTATCGACTACCTTGGCATTCAAGATGATCTTCCCCCTAGAGACCACAAAGCAGGATACGCCATAGAGCTCAACAACATAGCATACTTTGGTGAGGGTGTCGGGCCTTCTAGTCGCAAAAATGTGAAAATAAAAACAAAACAAGGGTCTTATGGCGAAAACCACACTGTGGCACTATCTGACTCCAAAAAAGTAAAAAGAAAGGACGTATCTAAGGGTGAAAACCTCTCTAAGGCGCCCGAAGATGGAAGGCTCGACATTCTCCCAGCATCATACAAGGAAAAATCATCCATGTTGGTAGAGGAGACTATAAAGACAAACATCGGTACAGCAGAGGTTCCACACAACATATTTTTGGCTCAATCATTGACAGAGGCTGAGAGGACAAAATTCATAAGCTTTTTCAAGGAACGACAAGTCAACTTTGCATGGTCATACGCTAATATGCCTGGGCTAGACCCGGATTTGGTGATGCATCATTTAATAGTCAAACCGGGGGCAAAATCAGTAAAGCAGAAATTAAGGAAAATGCATCCACAAGTGGCATTGCTAGTCAAGGCAGAGCTAGAGAAATTATTGGATGTCGGATTCATACGCCCAATTGATTATCCTGAATGGATTTCCAATTTAGTACCTGTTAGCAAACCGGATCGCAGCATCCGAATATGTACAGATTTCAGAGATATCAACAAGGCTTGTCCAAAGGACGATTTCCCATTACCAAACATTGACTTGATCGTTGATCTCACAGCAGGCCATGAAATGCTATCTTTAATGGACAGATTTTCTGGATATAATCAAATCAGGATTGCACCTGAAGATCAACATAAAACATCATTCACTTGTCCATGGGGAACCTTCTATTGGAATGTCATGTCCTTTGGGCTGAAAAATGCAGGTGCCACATATCAAAGAGCTATGACTACTATCTTTCATGATCTCATGCACATAACCGTGGAAGATTATGTTGACGATCTTTTGGGAAAATCAATAGACAGAGATACACACTTGAACATACTTTCAGTTGTCTTTGATCGGCTGGAAAAATACAAGGTAAGACTAAATCCAAAGAAATGTGTCTTTGGAGTAACCTCCGGGAAGCTCCTAGGATTCATTGTGTCTAAAAGAGGAATTGAAGCGGATCCAGCAAAGGTCAAGGCTATCTTGGACATGCCGCCACCCAAGAATATCAGTCAACTTCGATCTTTACAAGGGAGACTCCAGTCCATACGAAGATTCATAACACAACTTGCAGATAAGTGTAATCCTTTCCAGCACCTGCTACACAAAAACATCAAGTTCAAATGGGATGAGAACTGTCAACAGGCTTTTCAGGCGCTCAAAGACTATCTTTTGAACCCGCCAGTTTTGATGCCACCAATTCCAGATCAACCATTGCTACTTTACATATCAGCTACTCCGACAGCACTGGGGGCACTCCTAGCACAGCAAATACCTGACGGCAAGGAAAAAGCAGTCTACTATATCAGTCGCACATTGGTGGGATATGAACTAAACTACACACCAATCGAGCGTGCATGTCTCGCTGTGGTCTTTGCTTCGCGGAAGTTATGACATTACATGCTCACTCACAAGACTAAGTTGATTGCCAGAATCGATCCACTAAAATATCTTCTCAACAAAGCTACACTTACTGGGCGGCTGGCCAAGTGGGTAATGATTTTGAGTGAATTCGACATTGAATACGTGGACAGAAAAGCTATAAAAGGACAAGCAATTGCAGATCAACTGGCAGATGCTCCCATGATAGATGATGCTCCTCTACAGTCAGAATTTCCAGATGAGTCCATTCTAACAATATCACCGTCAAAGTCATGGCAATTATATTTTGACGGCTCATACACACAACACGGGGCAGGAGCGGGTATACTCTTTATAACTCCCCAAGGCGATTCTATACCAAAGTCATACCGCTTGTCATTTCCTTGCACCAACAATATAGCGGAATACGAGGCATTAACAACTGGGTTAAGAATTGCAGTTCAATGGAAGATCCAAGAACTTCGTGTTTTTGGGGATTCTCAACTTGTCTTCCGTCAAGCAACTGATGATTATCAAACAAAAGATGAAAAGCTAATGCCTTACAAACAGCTGGTAGATGATCTAAAACAACACTTTGCAAAGATAGAGTTTGAGCAGATACCAAGAGAACAGAATCGCACTGCTGATGCCATGGCTACAATTGCTTCGCTCATTGATCTACCACAAAATGAGACCTGCTATGAATTTCTGGTAGACAATCTGCTGATTCCGTCATATGAGATCACTCCTATGGAAATGATATGTGTTGTTGGTCCTGAATCCCAGTTATATGGTCCCATATTCACATACCTTCGCGACAATATCTTACCTCTCGATCTATCAAATAATCAACGTCGCACTTTCATTTGCCAATCCTCTCGATACGTCATTTTAGCTGATATCCTATACCGACGAGGTCTAGATGGCACCCTTCTTAGATGTTTAGAGAATGACGAAGCTCAGATTGCGTTACGAGAAGTGCATGAAGGGATATGTGGTCCGCATACTAGTGGTCCTATCTTGGCCAAGAAACTCATCAGGATTGGATACTAATGGCCTACTATGGAAAAAGATGCATATCAGTTTGTCAAGAAGTGTAAGCAGTGTCAAATTCATGGAGACCTCATACATGCACCAGCACAGGAACTACAAACACTTGCGTCTCCTTGGCCCTTTTGTCAGTGGGGACTCGATCTCATAGGCAAGATTCACCCTCCTTCTTCCAATGGACATAAATTCATTATTACAGCCACAGAGTATTTTACAAAGTGGATTGAAGCCGTGCCTCTCACACAAGTTACTGGGAAACAAATCGCTACCTTCATCTTGAACTACATCATTTGCCGATACGGGATTCCTACTTCCATTATTACTGATAACGGGCGTCCCTTCAAAAATCAGGATGTTCGTGAACTTTGTGAGCGCTTCCATATCTCCCATCGTTTCTCCAAACCATATTACCCCCAAGGTAATGGCCAAGCTGAGGCGTCTAATAAAACAATTCTCAAAATCCTTAAAAAGACAGTCGACGACGCTGGCCGTAACTGGCATATCCAACTCAATCCTGCACTCTGGGCCTACCGCACAAGTGTCCGCACACCTACAGGAGCTACACCCTACTCACTTGTCTACGGCGCTGAATCCATCTTGCCTATTGAGGTCGAGCTACCTTCTCTACGGGTCTCCTTGAGAAACATAATCAACGATGAAGACTACAGGGTCTCTCGCTTACAAGAACTAGAACTGCTGGAGGAACGAAGGCACACTGCTTTTAATCATCTCAAGGCTTACCAACAACGAATAATTCACAGTTACAATCACAAAGTTAAGCCTCGCACATTTGAGGTAAGTGACTTAGTACTCAAAGAGAACCCCAAGAATCAGCAAGACAGAGATAAGAAGGGCAAGTTTGAACCAAACTGGCTTGGTCCTTACATCATTACAGCGGTATATGGATCTGGGGCATATCAGCTCTCAACTACAGAAGGTGAACCCTTAGAGGATCCTATCAACAGCATGCACCTTCGCAGGTTCTACACATAGCTTTTCAGAGTATCCTAATTCAAAAATACCAAAAAAAAATCAAAAATACAAAAAAAATACAAAAAAAATTATAAAACAAAAAAATCGTTACTTGGTGAAAACCTGGCAAACAGGCGCCTTGTGACAACAACAAAAAAATTGAAAAATCAAAAAAGTAAAGAGAAATAATTTCGTCCAACGGTGAAAACCACTTCGGTGGCGCCCTGGGCAAGTACCATGGTGAAAACTGGGTCACCAGCGCCATGCGTAGAGACTTTGCTCCTCCATCCTTCAGGATTCTCTTTCATCCTTTCACTTTGCACACACTCACAACCTATTCGTTCATAATAAACTTACCCATTCCCATCATGGCTTGTTGTTGATCTACCCAAGATTGGTTAGCCATTTATAATAAACATTCCTTTTCATCCCTTTCCATCCATAATAAATCCGATCCTATCTGTGGCTAAGGCAAAATCCTACGTCTAGTGATGGGTGTGGAACTGAGAACATCACATGTTTTGAGGAGTACAGTTTCTTCCAGCTTCCTTCAGTCTATTTGCGCACAATCCGCAATAAAGCGACATTTGCATCACAGATCCGCAATAAAGTTTCGTCTTCTCCACAATAAAGTATCAGTTTCATGGATTCAGTCAGTTTCAGATGAGACACAACAGTAACAATGGGCTTCAACAAATCAAATCTTTCAACAGACTCAGACAACATTATGGTTCAGTGCTATCTATCCTTTTTGTGAAAGTAAACATTGTGACCACAATCAAATAAGACTTATACAAGTGACAAGAGACACTAAACTTGAGGACTACAGTGGATGTTGGTGTCGAGTCTTGGTTTTCTTTTGATTTCATCTTTATTTTGGTGACATGTCTTTTAGCTTTTCCAGGATGTCTCTGACTAGAGATTCTATCTCCAGGATGTCTTTGACTAGAAAGGCGAGGATGGAGTATCGTCACCTATTTGCATTTGCTGTCTGTGGATTGTCTTTTAGTAATGCTATGACTTGTCCAAGGATATGAGGACGATGTGAGTCTAGTACGAACTGGGGCATTCCTTGTTTGTGACTGTCTTATCTCCACGCAAACAGGTACAATGACTTTCTGGGCCGAACATATGCCTCGATTGTCATAACCTATTTTGCCATAATAAAGCTCAATGATGATAACGCACAAGAAGCTCTTTCACTTTCATATCTTCTGTCTTTCATCCCCCTTTCTTGATTGACTTCCATCGTCCTTCTCGAGTCCATGCAGCCCGCTATCACATGACTGAGTATAATGACACACCAAAAACATTTGCATTTCATATAGTTTACACCTGCATCACCACATATAAGCATTTCATACATACATATAGATATCACAATTGCATCACATCCTGCATACAACACATGTTAACACATCCCACATTCTCATTATGTAAATAATCATTTGCATTATCATATTCATTTGCATTACACACATTCACATTTGCATCATGCATCACATATACAACATAAAAGAACAAAAATATATTGCATTGCATCATATAAACATCCATATCATAAAACATGTATTACATAAGAACATCTCATCACATAAGGTACACATGCATATAGTTGCTGCAAAAATGGCTCATCTCATATATATAATCAAAAGTGTCATGATACAATGATGTCAAAAGAATCATATGGCTACAAAATCACCCGCAGGTGTCTACAATACAAAAAAAAATGGTACATATACTAATACAAAGGGGAGCCCTCTATGGCTATGATGAACTCCCTCCCTCGGAGCCGCTTGGCCTCGACGGAGTCTGAGCTCTAGATGGTCCCGCTCCAGGATCCCCTGCCTGTCTGGTGGTGGTGGAGGACCCATGACCCCACCGCTGGATGCCTGCCTCCTACGACTCCCTCCCGTAGCCGTCGCTGTGCACGACGATCTATGGAAGCTCCTCGCCCGCTGATCCGCTGGCACGGCACCATAGTACAGATCCCTCCAATAGGCGATCTCCTCTCCGGCTCGCAGCACATATGCGTAGCCTGCCCCTGCATCCTCTGCTGCCCACCTCCCTGCCCTCAGAGCTGTCTCGGCCTCAGTATATCTCTGGATGGCCTGGTCCCTCTCCCGCTCTGTGTCCCTGAGCCTGATCCTGAGGTGATCCCTCTCCCGCACCAAATCCTCAATCTCATCTGCCTGGCCCTGGCAGATCTCTCGCAGCTCCAATAGCTCATCCTCCTCAGGATCTCCGCCCTCAGCCTCTGCCTGTGGCTCCTCCTCTACAGGTGCCTGTCCCTGTGCCTCTGCCTGCACCTGTCTAGGTGCCTGAATAGGTACCTGTGCCTATATCTGTCCCTGTCCCTGCACCTGTCTAGGTCCCTGTCTAGGACCCTGTGCTGCTGGTACATGTAGGGGCAATCCACCCCGACCCCTCACCACCACCTGGGCTGGTCTCTCCTATCCTCCCTCCCTCCGAGGTGCTACTCGCCTCTCTCCCACCACTCCCCTCTGCCTCCGTCGGCCCCTGCCTCCATCTCCTCCACCATCATCATCATCATCCCCTCCCACCTCTCCCTCCAGCAGCTCTCCCAGATCTATCAATCTCGAAAAGGGATGCTCTGCCCAATACGCAGAGTACTCTGCGTCCATCCCTGCATCCTCTACCTCTGGCCACATATCCCATGGTAATGGCATCATCTCCGCCAGCTGTGTCACGGCCTGATCATATGATAGAAGCGGCCCGAACTGTACCTGATCTCTGACTATACGGGCATACATGCCTGAGCCTCGTGGCATCCGCTGAATACGGCCAAACTGCCTGCATACCCTGTCAACAAGCTGCCTCTCCAGAATATAGGGCGTCCGCCCAATCAAATACCTGCTCCTAAATGTATAGGGTAGCTCCAATGCGTCGTCATCCCACTCCTCTCACCCCAGGTATGGCCTCCAGATAACCATGTCAATGTCATCTATGACGCGTCTCCAATGCTCCAGTCGACCAATCCGAGGCTGTGATGTAATCATATCATACAAATGCACGAAACTCCGTCCATGCCCTCTGCTCCTGAAGTGGATCGGCCGTGTGATCGGCAGGTGCTCATATGCCCACACCTGAAGGAGAGTCACTCTGCAGCCCAAGCCCACTGATCTGTGGTACACAAACTGATGCAGCTCATAGTACAAATGTGCCAGGACACATGGCCCCCATGCATATCTGGTGTGCTCTATCATCAGCGTCTCTAATGCCCCTCCCCAGCCAACTGCCAATCCCCGTGTGGCTCTGTCCAGACACAAATAACCACTGATGGCTCCTCCAATAACCGCTGGCAAAGCTAAACCTGTGGCGGTCATGGTATCCCAGGCTACGTGACCTGCTCGCATCTCCAACCCGGGATCCTGGAATACCCGTCTCAGTGCCTCCCTGTCACCATCTCGATCGTATGGAATCAACTCTCCATCGATCGGAATATGCAGAATCCTGTAGACGTCCTCAAGCGTCACTGTCATCTCACCCATCGGTAGATGAAACATGCACGTCTCAGAGTGCCATCTCTCAGCCAACGCAGTCAGCAAACCCATGTTTGCCCGAAACTCAGGCACATATAGCACATGTGTGAGACCCATCTCCACAATGGAAATCATGTCCTGAATCGACAACTCTGGTCGCAACTTCTGAGTCGATGGGAATCTCTCCCGTGACTCCAACATAGGCAAATACTCCTGCAGTCAACCAATCAATCATGTCAGTTATCGTGGCATTCACTGTTTATCACAAAATGCTACTTGCTAACTAAATGCATACGCTTACCTATCCTAGTGACACTCACTGTTCATCACAAAGTGTTGCTATCTATCCTAGTAGTGCTCCTTGTTCATCACAAAGTACTACGTGTGTGACATTCCCTGTTCATCACAAAGTGTTACTCACATTCGCACTCCCTGTTCATCACAAAGTGCTGCCTATCTTGGTGCTCCCTGTTCGTCACAAAGTGCCTTGATCTATCCTAGTCTTCCTAGAGGACCTGCTTGAGTGTATCCTCTCAGCAGCTTATCCAATCGACAGCGTATGTTCATCACAGAACTGCCGATTTGACCTAAAAGACTCAACTTATGCATTTTGACACACAAACGCGCTTATAGACTGCACAAACACGCTTATGCAACACAGGCACGTTTTCTGAACACAAACGTGCCTATACCATGCACAAACGCGACCAGGGAACACAGACGTCCCTACACGACATAAACGCCCCTACAGGGCACAGACGCCTCTACATTTCACAAACGCATCCGTATTCAGCACAAACGCGGTTCCAGGCACAGACGCGCCTGGACCCGACATAGACGCGCCTGTCCGACACAGACGCGCCTGGCACTGACACAGACGCGGTTGCGCGTTTTTGCACTTTTTAACTACCCTATTCCTAGCGCATTTATTGCTACTTAGCATGCATTAATGACAAAACTTGAAATGCGTGAAAGTACGAGGAGGTTTTCGGGTACTTACTGGCTCTCCTACATCTGTTGGTCGCTGGAATCGGCAAACGCGATCGAATCTATGAATGAAAGCCATCGCTGCTGACTGCTGCTGCTCTTTTCTCGCTCTGCACTGTGATCTCGTAAGGGTGTGGATGACAATGAGGATGTCTTTTGCCCGTGGTCTATCTTATAGCCTAGCTTAGCCCTCGTCTTCCTTTCCCGAGTCAGTCTTTCTCATCCCGTGACTCTGTCACTTTATCCGGTCAATCCATTCTAGCCTTTCTTTCTTATCGAGAGATTGTCTGCAATCTTTTCAGACATTTTCATCCAATCTCTCGAGGGGGCATATCATTCCCATTCTGGGGCAACTCTGTATCAGTTTATCTTATCTTCTTTGAAACAACGCGACAAGCCGCATTGTCTCAAAGAGGGGCAAAATGTAGACACCCAAAATTGTCATGTCTAATTAAATAAATATTTTATTTATTTAATTATCTAAGCCTAATTCTTCTATTAATTAAATAAATTTTTATTTATTTAATTAATTCATTTATCCTCTTCTAGCCTTATTTCTTATTTAAATAAATACATTTATTTATTTAAATTATCCTTTTCCTAAATTAAATAAATATTTTATTTATTTAATTGTCCTACTTCGTCTATTAATTAAATAAATATTTATTTATTTAATTAATTCATTAGCTTTTTCTACACATGACACATGTCATTCATCTCTTAATTCCTACACTACCTACCCCTTTCATTATTTTGGTATTTCTTATACCTACCCTCTAATCCTAGCCGACCTCTCTTTTTACACCTCTCAATCTTAACCCTCCATTTCTTATTGTGTCTTCTATTTAAGGAGATGCTTTCTTCATTGTCAAACCCTAATAAGACAGGCTAATGATCTTTCATGCAACTTGGCTACACTAAGATCTTACTTGCAACCACATTCCGTTCTTTGTTGAGCTCTTGTGCATATAAAAATCTGAGAGCAAATATATCAAGCAAGATCAATGGAGATAGGAAGAATGGAGATCAAAACCCTATTGGACATGTGATGGTATAATCTTTGTGATTTTGAGTTATTTTGCATTGTCTTAGGTAATCTTCATATGTTATGGTGGATCTTTGTTCATTGTTAGGCTAGGGTTTAGTGGTTGGATTCATTTTAGCCTTTCAATATTGTTATTATTGTTATCCATTTTCACCATATACAACCACATGTAAGGTATCTAGTAAGTGTTGTAAGGTTGTTAATGATGGTGGTAGTTCAAATAATCTTATTTCAAAAGAGATGGTGAATAAGTTGAATTTGGAAAGATTGAAACACCCTAAGCCTTATGAGATAGCAAGGATTCAGGATGATCATAAGCTATTATTAAGTGAGCAATGTTTGGTGAAATTAAAAATTGGGAATTATCATGATGAAGTCTTGTGTGATATTATGCCTATGTATATTTGTCACCATTTCTTAGATAGACCTTGGCAGTTTGATAGATAGGCAACACATGATGGAAGAAAGAATATATACACTATTGTGGCCAATGGGATGAAGCAAACCTTGTTGCCCTTGGAGGAGCCTTTGAAGAGTGAAGTCTGTATGAATGCTAGAATCTTTTTGGTGGATGGAATGAGACATGAGAATATATGTTTTGCCTTAGTTCCTAAGAAGACTGAGAATCTAGAGCATGAAGAAGAAGAACCAGAAGAAATAAAAGAGTTGCTGATAGAGTATGAAGACATCATTTCAAATAATGTGCCTAATGGATTACCACTTGTGAGAAGTATCTGTCATTGCATGGATCTAGTTCTCGAGGCTAGTTTGCCTAACAAAGTTGCACACCGAATGAAACCACTAGAGAATGAAGAGCTGAATAGACAAGTGCGGGAATTATTGAAGAGAGGTTTGATCAGAGAAAGTTTGAGTCCTTGTGTAGTACTAGCAGTATTAGCACCTAAGAAGAATGGACAATGGAGGATGTGTACCGATTCTGGAGCAATAAACAAGATCACAATGAAATATCAGTTTCCTTTGCCTAGGATGGATGACATAATTGACTGTTTGAGTGGAGCCAAATACTTCACAAAGATAGAATTGAAGAGTGGATATCATCAGATCAAGATGAGAGAAAAAAATGAGTGGAAAACAACATTCAAGACAAATGAAGGACTATATGAATGGTTGGTGTTCATTTTGGATTGACTAATGCACTAAGTACTTTCATGAGGCTGATGAGTGAGGTATTGAAGAAATTATTGGGTAAGTTTGTTATTGTATATTTGGATGATATTTTGATTTTTCAATAAGATAAAAGAGGACCATTGGTTGCATTAAGATAAGTTTTGCAAAGGTTGAGAGAAGAAAAGTTGTTGATAAACCTTAATAAGTGTACTTTCATGAAGGAAGAGTTAGTCTATTTACGATTTGTGATATCTAAGGATGGTTTGAAGATGGACCTTGAGAAAGTAAAAGTAATTGTTGAATGGCCTACACCAGAAAGAATTGAAGAGGTAAGATCATTTCATGGATTGGCTAGTTTCTACCGAAAGATCATCAAAAATTTCAGTTCAATTTGTAACCCTATGACTGAGACAATGAGGGGAGATAGGAAGGAATTCAAGTGGACCACCAGAGCGAACAAAATTTTTGAATTGTTGAAGCAGAAAGTGACCGAGCAGCTTGTGTTAGCTTTACGAGATTTCAACAAAGTATTTCAAGTGGATTGTGATGCAAGTGGAACAGCAATAGGAGCAATCTTGAGTTAGGAAGGGAGAGCAATAGATTTTTCAGTGAGAAATTGAATGATGCCCAGAGAAGATATTCAGTGTATGATCAAGAATTTTATGCCATAACTAAAGCCTTGAAGAAATGGAGACATTACTTGTTACCTAGGAGTTTGTGTTGTATACAGATCATCAAGCTTTGCAATATTTGAACAGCCAAAGTAAGTTGAATCAGAGATATATGAGATGGGTAGAATTTTTGTAGAGTTGCACCTTTGTGTTGAAGCATAGAAGTAGTAAATATAAAAATGTTGTTGATGCATTGAGTAAAAGAAGGAATTTACTGACAAAGATGAGAGTGACAGTATTAGGATTTTAAGAGTTGAATACCTTGTATGATGATGACCCGGATTTTGCGGAAACCTTAGAAAGCATGTAGAGAACCGGTTACAGTAGACAGAAGCAAGTGGTTGGATTACTTCATTCTAGATGGGATGTTATTCAGACAAGTTCAGTTGTGCATACCTAAGAGTTCTTTGAGGGACAATCTGACAAAGGAGAAGCATAGTGGAGGATTAGCTGGACACATTGGTATTGATAAAATAGTAGCATTCGTGAGTGAGCATTACTTTTGGCCCTATATTCATAAGAATGTTAGGAAATATGTGCAAAGTTGTAGAGTTTGTCAAGTTGCAAAAGGTAGTAGTCAGAATGTAGGATTGTATAAACCTTTGATAGTACCGGAAAGACCTTGGGAAGATATTAGCATGGATTTCATACTTGGATTGCCTAAAACACAGAGAGGGATTGATTCTATATTTGTGGTGGTGGATAGATTCTCAAAGATTGTTCATTTAATACCTTGTAAGAAGACATCAGATGCAGTGCATATAGTTGACCTATTTTTCAAGTAAGTGGTGAGATTGATAAACTTATAAAGCACTAAGAGGGGGGTTGAATCAATGATAGAAAAAACAATAACACTTTAATTCCCGACCGGTAAAAATATTTAACCAGTTTACTAATGACTTTGCATATAATCCAAAGTGATAAAAGCATTCACCAGAAGTAAAACATTTACCATAACACAAATATGTATACGTGGAAAACCCAATAGGGAAAAACCACAGTGCAATGGAACTCACAAGTTAACTATTTGCAGAATACGTAACTAACCGGTTAAGGACTACGAAAATGCTCTGTTGGGAGTAGATCCTGTTAAAGATCCCAAGACCTGTTAGGAGCTATACCTGGTTAAAGGTAACCTCAGTGGACGATTTAGATCCAAGTTACTTAATCACCTTGTTAGAATAATTATACAATGAATCTTGTTAGAGCTTACCCGATTAAGCGATTTAACTATTGTAGTGATTAGAAAACAACAAGTGGTATGATCTAAGAATAGCACATCATGCTTGTTTAGATACTTTATGCTCACTCATTACTGCATCACCGACATACTCTACAACTCCTTCACCAAATCATATCAACTTCAACTCATAACACAACTAGCATCTTCTAATGTAAAAATAACTCATCACAATATATTTTTATAGATATCATATCTCATGTAGGCTCTTGAACCTTGACACAATTACCTAGGTTCAATGAATCTAGACAATCTTCCTTAACATGATACAAATCACCACCATAGTGTCGCTTGGTGGTAACGCATCACAACTAGTGATAACTCATCACACAAACTGGGAAACCAGTTGGAACACTAATACCAGTTGAGTATTGACCACTTCAAACTCACAAACTGATTCACTTCAAATTCATACTGGAGGATTGTCTCCATGCACCTCCTTGTCTCTCTCTGCTACATCTCGAAACTGGTAACAATGGAACTGACCAAAACCAATTGTCTTAACTGCTTATATCGATTGTCTGCATATACCGGTTTAGAAATCTTCATACCGGTTAGACTTCTCCATACATATGATACGGGTTTCCAATACAATGACTTAATAGTAGTACCAGTTTAACCTAACTGGTATACAAAGATGACTATGACAATCAAAACATATGTGTGCCATCAATGACAACATATGAAGTCATCAAATACAAAATTCATCATCATGCCAACATCCTCCCCCTTTGGCATTCATGGCAACACTTAGGAACATTTTGACAACTAAGTGTGCTTACAAAAATGTACAGACTCAAAAGGCTCCCCTTTAGTAATTCATTACTCCCCCTTAACAATAAATTTAAAATTTTGAACCATCAACTAATTCTACTCCCTCTTTGACAACAATGCTAATCAAAAAAGTAAAATACATACATTACATCAAAATTTGTCATCAAAAACTGCATATATATACATAGATAAATATAAGACTTCTGAAGTCTTTACAATGCAAATCTCAAGAAAATATCACTAAAATGAAAATTCAACTGCTTAAGGTCATTATCCCATGTTTCTAACAATGTCTCAGTGATTTCAACATGTGCCAAAATTTGTGCAGCAAATTCTTCAATAGCATCAACGGTGCTCATCTCCGAGGTAGCCAAAAATGCTTCAAAATCCTTGTATGCCCTCTCTAAAATTTCTACTTTTGGAATTATTTGATTCTTCAGTTCCTTCAATGATATGATTCACTTCACTTGTTAAAAATCATAAACTTCTAATAGGTGTTGTAAGGCATCAATAGATTTACCAAAATTCAAAGCAGAATCCTGTACCGGTAGATATGCATCACTTATCCTCTCAAGTTCCTTCTCTGTATCTTCTCTCTTTTTCTTCAAATTGGAAAAAAATAGTGATACTTTAGATATAGTGGCCAAAATTTTACCTCCAGTCTCTATTCCGATTTTCAACAGATCTTTGTTCACTAATAAAGTAATCTTGCCTTTGTCAATTTCTGAAATCAATTGCTCTCCCCTTTTCTTCTTGTAATCTTTTTCTGCTAAGGCATGAGCTGCCTCTTCAAGAGATTTTAGTTGTTCACTGGCATCAACAACTAACTGACCAATCTTAGCAATAGGGGTAGATAGATTACCTGTATCAGTCTCTGGTAGGAGACTTGACAAAATGTTAACAACAGTTTGAATAGTCTTTGCTTCTCATTTCTTCTCTTTTAACCTCTTCTTTTGTTGCTCTGGATTGCATAACAGTAGCAATCTCCATTAATTCAGAGGCACTCAAATTATCCATATCAATAGGACCTTTAAAACTCAGTGAGCCCTCATCATCATCATCAATCAAGATTTTCTTCTTCTCCTTTGTTTTCTTCTCTTCATCCTTTTTCTCTTATGGCTTCTTCTTTGTTTTCTCTTTCCTTGATTTTGTTTGTTCCTTTTCTGCAGGTGTAATGACCGGTGGTAGTTGAATTTCAACATATGTACCTCTACCATTGGTGGTTGCATGTCCATACTTTGTTCAGTAACTGGTGCTTCCTCTACTATTTGTTCATCAACAATATCTAGTTCCTATTCTGTTTCCTTAACTGGTTCAATATAGGTGTCGGTTGTATCAACAGTATCTTGAATCTCTTCAGATCCATTCACAAAGAATATGATAGGTGGAGAAATTGTGTCATCCTTATTCTTGATAGGGTAGACTACATCCGATGTAATGATTTCTTCAGTGTCAAGCTCTCGTGGAGCTCCAGTATCAGTTTGATCAGGCTTATTGTGATAATTCTTTAATTGATCATTCATTCCCTGAATAGCTTTAGCTGCCTGATGAGTATCATCTTCAACTTCCTGAACTTTTCCTTCCAATAGTTTCATTCTCCTTGATTTTATATGAAATTGTCCTTTATGCTTAGAAAGCATTTGTAACAACTCTTTATGAGATAATTCAGAAAAATATTGAGCAAAAATTCTATCAATAATTTCTTGTTCCTAATCAATAATCAACTTCCATTTATTTTTCAAAATTGAATTTAAAGAATCAAAAATTTATTTATGAATCTCATGTGGTAACCGGTTATATTGACACAGATAATTGGTTACCTCGTGTACCACTTCTTGTTTCTGATCTTCATCAAAAGAATCAAAATATTCTTTTACATTATGAAATTTCTTTCTCTTTAATGATTTTAGAGTCCTCTCAAAATGACTCATTGGTTTGAAAGTTGCAGTATCAATAGAAATATTTTTCTTAGGGATTTCCCCTATTGATTTAGATTTCTTACCGGTTGACTTCAGCTTCTTCTTCTCTTCCTCAGATTCAGTTTCCTCATATTCTTCTTGAAGGATGAGAATTTTGCCTCTTTTCCTAGTGGTAGTATGCTTCTTAGTGTACACCCTAGGTACTGGTTCCTTCTTGGTTTGAACACTTCTTGTTACTCTAGTACCGGTTGACACAGAAGCTGCTTGATCATCTTTCTTCTTTTTCTCCTTTACACTACTGGGTTGTGTCGGTGCAATTCTTTCCTGATAAGTACCCAGTCTCTTCTTCTTTATATCCTTAGGAGATGCCAAAAGGTTGTTGGCATAACCGATGAATAAGTCATAACTGACTTCATATCCCATTTGCTCTATTTCTTCTTCTCTCAGTTCAACAGCCTCCATAAGACAAAAAACGGTGGTCATAGTGAAAAAGATATCTTTTTCAAAGTGTTTCACCACTTCATCTGATAACCTTGGTCTCATGCTCATTTTATTTTGGAATTCATTGAAATACCTATTCATAGCAATTGGAAATGTGTTCTTTATAGCCTTTATACTATTCTTAATTTGGATTGAAACAGGTGTATCATTAGACCATTGAATATCTCCAATACCAGGAATAAAATTTTAGAAATAGAAAAACAAATCAATCAAAAGTTGTCCAAAATTGAACTTTTGATTGTTGCCTTTCTTGATCGATTCCAAGTTCAACATTAGCTGACTTTGCATAGCCTCACACATATCATAATATGTATTTTCCTTTATTATCCAGTAGGCAGTGTGTACTGCAGTCGATGGCACATTGTTCATCCGGCTGGAATGAAATATACGGTAACCAATAATCATTGTAGCATATCTGACTGCTTCATCTTTAATGTTGCTAACAGACATGGCACGGCTGTCACAAGTGGTCTTCGTCGGTTCAATGACGATATTCTGTGAGATTTTACCCAACTTAGGAACTTCGTCGATTTGGCAGAAACCGGTCACAGCATGGATAGCCTCATTTATGATAGTGTGTGACCTATCTAAGTACATGTTCCCTCCATGGACGCAATTGAGGATAATCCTGACATGCTCTTCCTCAAAATCTTCAAGAAAATAGACCACAATATGAAAACCTTTCTCATAAACCTTAATATACTCAGGTTTGATCTTCATGTTCTTGTTGCACAAGGATTTCAACTAGGAATAGATTGCCAAATATCCTAAATCTTCAATCTTACAATCTATGTAACTGGACAAATCATGCTTGACCAAAAATCCTTGGGGTACTTGTGATAATGCATTGTATGACTCTATTTTATTCGACTCCATTGACTCAGTAGCTTCAGAAGTGATAAAAAGACTCTTTGATGATGCAGAAGATGATGATGCCATTTCAAATAACTTTGATTCGAGAGAGAGATCGACCAAATACCTTGTTTCCTCTATGTTGTTAGGGTTTTCAACTATTCTCTCACTTGCGAACCCGATTCGCCTTTCCTTAGCTTCAAATCCGATTCAACTTCTTAGTCCGTAGCACAAATCCGTTCACAATCTGCTAAGAATGCTTTGTTTTTTTCTACAAATGCTCACAAAATGCTCTTCAAATGCAATAAGGTAAGAAATGATTTAATGAAGCTTCTTTTTATTTACTTTACCAACTGCATTAATTACATACCGATACGGTGAAAAACCCTAATTACCACTTGACAAAACTCGCCTATACCAATAGGTATACTAACCGATTGATAATACTTTTAGAAAACTGATAGATAAAAATATCAAAAATTCTTTTCTACTCAAAATCCAAAATTTATTTACCATACTTTCTTCAAGGGGTCCAGAAATAGATTTACCGATATGCTCCCCCTAGGCTTATTGAAAAGCTCAGTTTACCATTGTAGGATTCTCCACACTAGGTGAAGGATTTGATTCTTCTGATGGCTTTTCCTCACTTTTCTTCTTCCAAATCCTATTGATCTTCGCTCTAGTTTCTTCAACATCTACTGTCTTCTTTCCTTTCCCATCTTCAGAGTGACTTGCCAGTTGGTTATTTTGCTTTCTACAAAACTTAGCAAAGGCCATCCCAAATACTCTCCAAGGAACTGCATTACATCTTCCAGATCTTCTTTTGCAATTCATAGCCACACGTCCATAGTTGTTGCAAATTGTGCAAATCACATTTGTTCCTTTCTCCATCTCATAGGGACTAAACCGGTTGACATAAGGTTTTTGCGAGTTCATGTTACTCTGGTTGTCATAAGTCCTTCTCTAGTCACCAATAGGTCTTGGATTCATGTGTGGTGTTGGGTTATTTTCTCCAAATCTGTATTCAATTGATCTATGTGCATACATATTGCATGTGTAATAGTGACCTTCAAATCTTCTAGACACATATCTAGTGTTAGGGTTAAAGCCAATATTATCATTAGATCTGCTTCTATAGACATTAGCAATATGTCCTAGTTTGTGACAGTTAAAACAAACTGGTTTAAACTTCTTCTTACCTGATTTCATGCTTTTAGATACCGGTTTATCTTTTGGTGAAGTATCCTTTGTTTTAGAAGACTCACCATCCTCAAATGTATTGAATCCTAACCCAGATGTGTCACCTTTCATCCTTTGAAATTGGATCTGGCCATCCAGCATAGAGGAGCTCTTATTGAATTTGTCAAACTTCTCATTTGCCTCGTCAAGTTCTTTAGTGAGATCTTCATTTTGCTTCATAAGAGTCTCCCTAAGAGAGATTGTCATTTCAAGATCTGATTGTAATGCTTCTTTCTCTTCTTTCTCTTCATGCAAGGTTGCATTCTCCTACTTGATCTTAGAGATCTCATGATCTTTCTCTTTGATCAGGTCTTCAGCTGCCCTCCTAGCTTCAAGTTCTTGACTCATACAGATTGTAAGGGCTTCAAGTTCTCTCCTTAGGTTAAGTTTCTCATCATTCAGTTTTTCTACTTCCTCAACCAGTGTGTCTGTATTTGCTTCATCCGATGAACTATTTTCAGAGATCTCCAACAGTTATTCTGCCAATTCTCTCATCTTTGCTTGTGAAGCCTTGTACTGCACCTTGAGCTCATCAAAGGCTTGTTCAGTCTTTTCAAGATGGTGTGAGAGTTCTTTGTAACTCATTTCCCCCATGATGTCTTTAGGGTTCCCTTCCAAGTGGTTAAGCCTCCAGGAAGTCAGGCTCTGATACCAATTCATAAACTTATAAAGCACTAAGAGGGGGGATGAATCAATGATAGAAAAAATAATAACACTTTAATTCCAGACTAGTAAAAACATTTAACCAGTTTACAAATGACACTGCATATAATCCAAAGTGTTATAAAAGCATTCACCAAAAGTAAAACATTCACCATAACATAAATATTAATACATAGAAAACCCAATTGGGAAAAACCATGGTGATATGGAACTCACAAGTTATCTATCTTCAGAATAGGTAACTGGTCGGTTAAGGTCTACAAAAATGCTTTGTTGGGAGAAGATCCTGTTAAATGTCCCAAGCCCCGTTAGGAGCTATACCTGGTTAAAGTTAACCTCAGTGGATGATTTAGATCCAAGTTAATGAATCACCTTGTTAGAGGATTTATACAATGAATCTTGTTAGAGCTTGCCCGGTTAGGGGATTTAATTGTTGTAGTGGTTAAAAAATAACAGATGGTATGATCTAAGAATAGCACATTATGCTTGTTTAGATCCTTTTATGCTCACTCATTACTGCATCACCGACATACTCTGCAAATCCTTCAACAAATCGCATCAACTTCAACTCATAACACAACTAGCATCTTCTAATGTGAAAATAACTCATCACATCATCTCTTTATAAATATCAGATCTCATGTCAGCTCTTGAATCTTGACATAATTATCTAGGTTCAATGAATCTAGATAATTTTCCTTAACATGACAAAAATCAGCGTCATAGTGTTGGTTGGTGGTAACACATCACAACTGGTGATAACTCATCACACAAACTGGGAAATCGGTTGGAACACCAATACTGGTTGAGTGTTGACCACTTCAAACTCACAGACCGATTCACTTCAAATTCATACTGGATGATTGTCTCCATGTGCCTCCTTGTCTCTCTCTATTGCATCTCAAAACTGGTAACAGTGGAACTGACCAAAAGCGATTGTCTTAACTGCATATATCGGTTGTCTACATATACCGGTTTAGACATCTTCATACCAATTAGACTTCTCCATACATATGATACCGGTTTGCAATACAATGACTTAATAGTAGTACCGATTTAACCTAATTGGTATACAAAGATGACTATGACAATCAAAACATATGTGTTCCATCAATGACAACACATGAAGTCATCAAATACAAAAATCATCATCATGGGCCAACATTCTCCCCCTTTGGCATTGATGGCAACACTTAGGAAAATTTTAAAAACTAAGTGTGCTTACAAAAATGTACAAACTCAAAAGAGTCCCCTTTAGCAATTCATTACTCCCCCTTAACAATACATTCAAAATTTTGATTCATAAACTAATTCTACTCCCCCTTTGACAACAATGCCAATCAGAAAAGTAAAATACATACATTACATCAAAATTTGTCATCAAAAACTGCATGTATAAAGATAAATATAAGACTTTTGAAGTCTTTACAATGCAATTCTCAAGAAAATACCACTGAAATGAAACTTTAACTTCTTAAGGTCATTATCCCATGTTTCTAACAGTGTCTCATTGATTTCAACATGTGTCAAAATTTGTGCAGTGAATTCTTCCATAGCATCAACGGTGCTCATCTCCGAGGTAGCCAAAATTGCTTCAAAATCCTTGTATACCCTCTATAAAATTTCCACTTTTGGAATTAGTTGATTCTTCAGTTCCTTCAAGGATCTGATCCGCTTTACCTGTTCAAAATAATAAACTTCTAATAGGTGTTGTAAGGCATCAACAGATTTACCAAAATTCAAAGCAGAATCATGTACCGGTATATATGCATCACTTATCCTCTCAAGTTCCTTCTCTGTACCTTCTCTCTTTTTCTTCAAATCGGAACAAACTAGGGATACTTTAGATATAGTGGCCAAAAGTTTACCTCCAGTCTCAATTCTGGTTTTCAACAGATCTTTTTTTGTTAATAAAGAAATCTTGCCTTTGTCAATTTCTGAAATCAATTGCTCTCCCTTTTTCTTCCTGTAATCTTTTTCTGCTAAGGCATGAGCTGCCTCTTCAAGAGATTTTAGTTGTTCACTGGCATCAACAACTAACTGTCCAATCTTAGCAATAGGTGTAGATAGATTACCTGTATCAGTCTCTGGTAGGAGACTTGACAAAATGTTAACAATAGTTTGAATAGTCTTTGTTTCTCATTTTTGCTCTTTTAACCTCTTCTTTTGTTCTCTGGATTGCATAACAGTAGCAATCTCCATTAATTCAGAAGCACTCAAATTATCCATATCAATAGGACCTTTAAAAATCATTGGACCCCTCATCATCATCATCAATCAATATTTTCTTCTTCTCCTTTGTTTTCTTCTCTTCATCCTTTTTCTCTTCTGCCTTCTTCTCTTTTTTCTCTTTCCATGTTTTTGTTTGTTCCTTTTGTGCAGGTGTAATGACCAGTGGTGGTTGCATGTCCACACTTTGTTAAATAATTGGTGCTTCCTCTGCTATTTGTTCATCAACAATATTCGGTTCTTGTTTTGTTTCCTTAACCAATTCAATATAGGTGTCGGTTGTATCAACAATATCCTGAATCTCTTCAGTTTCATCCACAAAGAATATGAAAGGTGGAGAACTTGTGTCATCCTTATTCTTGACAGGATAGACTACATCCGGTGTAATGATTTTTTCAGTGTCCAGTTCCGGTGGAGCTCCAGTATCAGTTTGATCAGGCTTATTGTGATAATTCTTTAATTGATAATTCATTCCCTAAATAGCTTTAGCTACCCAGTGAGTATCATCTTCAACTTCCTTAACTTTTCCTTCCAATAGTTTCATTCTCCTTGATTTTGTATGAAATTGTCCTTTATGCTTAGAAAGAATTTCTAACAACTCTTTATGAGATAATTCAGAAAAATATTGAGCGAAAATTCTATCAATAATTTCTTGTCCCTGATCAATAATCAACTTCCATTTATTTTCCAAAATTGAATTTAAAGAATCAGAAATTTCTTTATAAATCTCATGTGGTAACCGGTTATATTGACACAATTAATTGATTTCCTCTTGTACCACTTCTTGTTTTTTATCTTCATCAAAAGAATCAAAATATTCTTTTACATTATTAAATTGCTTTCTCTTTAATGATTTCAGAGTCCTCTCAAAATGACTCATTGGTTTGAAAGTTGCAATATCAATAGAAATATTTTTCTTAGGGATTTCCCTTATTGATTTAGATTTCTTATCGGTTTCCTTCAACTTCTTCTTCTCTTCCTCAGATTCAGTTTCCTCAAATTCTTCTTGAAGGATGAGATGCCTACCTCTTTTCCTAGTGGTATTCTTCTTCTTAGTGTACACCCTAGGTATTGGTTCCTTCTTGGTTTGAACACTTCTTATTACTCTAGTACCGGTTGACACAGAAGTTGCTTGATCATCTTTATTTTTTTTCTCCTTTACACTACTGGGTTGTTCCGGTGCAATTCTTTCCTAATAACTACCCAGACTCTTCTTCTTTGTATCCTTAGGAGATGCTAGAAGGTTGTTGGCATAACCAATGAAAAAGTCATAAGTGACTTCATATCTCATTTGATCCATTTCTTCTTCTCTCGGTTCAACAGCCTCCATAAGATAGAAATCGGTGGTCACAATGAAATAGCTATCTTTTTCAAAGTGTTTCACCACTTCATCAGATAACCTTAGTCTCATGCTCATCTTCTTTTGGAATTCATTGAAATACCTATTCATAGCAATTGCAAATGTGTTCTTTACAGCCTTTATACTATTCTTAATTTAGGCTAAAACAGGTGTATCATTAGACTATTGAATATCTCCAATATCAGGAATAAAATTCTAGAAATATAAAAAACAAGTCGATCAAAAGTTGTCCATACTTGAACTTTTGATTGTTGTCTTTCTTGATCGATTCCAGGTTCAACATTACCTGACTTCGCATAGCCTCACACAAATCATAATCTTCATTTTCCTTTATCATCTGGTAGGCAGCGTGTACCACACCTGATGGCACACTGTTCATCCGGCTGGAATGAAATATCTAGTAACCAATAATCATTGTACCATATCTAACAACTTCATCTTTAATGTTGTAGCAGACATGGCAGGACTGTCACAAGTGGTCTTCGTCAGTTCAATGATAGTATTCTACAAGATTTTCCTTAACTTAGGAACTTTGCCGATTTGGCAGAAACCTATATTCAACATTTCAGATCTACATCAATATCATGAACTAGAATTCTATGAGGACAGTATTGTAGACTTGGAGAAACAGTTGCCCCAGAAGGTACCAGACCAGATTGAAGATATTTTGGATAGTATGATTGGGCGTAGTACCCGAAGCAGTCAGTATAAAGAGTATCTTGTGAAGTGGAAAGGCAGGAAAGTTGAATATTCATCTTGGATTTCTTAGGAAAAGGTAGACCGCCTTGGTTTTCCTCTGACCCTAGCAAAGTGAGAGACACACCTTTTTCAACAACCCCGGATGTCTGATACAAGAGCATGCAAAAATATTTCCTTTCCATTTTGCTTCCTCTTTTGCAATTTCAGCATTTCATTCTATAATTTCTTGCATTGGCTCACCAGATCTTGAGGAGTTGATCATCTACCTTATTCCAAAACCGTGGAGCATTTGGATCATTTTTGGGCAACTTATCGCTACCGGTTTCCGAGACAGTTTTTTGGTACCGGTTGTGTGGACCTATTTGCATTAGTGATCTATCGGATCCCTTTCTTATCTTGTGGAGCCCTGTGCATTGATTCTAATGTTCCTTGGCGTGTAGCTGACCTTCCCTTTGATCTACACTTCATCCTGTGGATTTTTCGGAGGAATTTCTTTGGCGAAGGTCAGCCTTGTTGTTTTTACACGTTAGGTCTTGTTCTTTGGCATTTCATCCCTTTTTAAGCCGACCGGATCCCTTGGATCGTATAAATCATTGTAATTAAGCATTAGAATGCATATCGAAGGTGGTAGATAGAACATAGAAGATAGATCTTAATATTTGAGGTCCTGATTGTGACCCTTTCTGTAATTGAGCATGTTTTAGTAGGCCAGTGAGCCGGTTTCCGTAACGTGGATGTTATCGATTGATTGTAATCAGTTTTCATGATATAATTCATTATGTTCTACATTGCCTCCATCATATCCTTGTGTTTATGTTGTATTTACTCTTGTTTACTAGTCTGGATTGATCTCTTTGAGTTCCCTCCTAACCAGTGATCTGATGCAAGAGCATCCCTGGTTCTTGGCAATCTTACATCAACCAAAAATATTTCCTTTCTATTTTGCAGTTTCAGCATTTCAATCTACATTTTTTGGAATTGTCTCACCGGATCTTGAGGAGTTGGATTTTGCTTGAGGCTTGATCATCTACCTTATTCCCAAACCGTCGAGTATTTGGATCATTTCCTGGCAAGTTATCGCTACCGGTTTCCAAGATAGTTTTCTGGTACCGGATGCCTAGACCTATTTGCATTAGTGATCTACCGGATCCCTTTCGTAGCTTGCGGATCCCTGAGCATTAATTCTAATGTTCATTGGCATGTGGTCGACCTTCCCTTTGATCTACATTTCATCCTTTGGATTTTTCAGAGGAATTTCTTTGGCTAATCAACCTTGTTTTTTTACACATTAGGTATTGCTCTTTGGCATTTGATCTTTTTTTGGGCCGATCGGATCCCTTGGATAATATAAATCATTGTAATTAAGCATTAGAATGTAGATCGAAGGTGGTAGACAAAACATAGAAGCTAGATCTTAAGATTTGAGGTCTCGATTGTGACCTGTTCTATAATTGAGCATGTTTTAGTAGGCCAATGAGCCGGTTTTTGTAACTCAGATGTTACCGGTTGATTGTAATCATTTTTCATTCAATATAATTCATTTTGTTCTGCACTGCCTCCATCGTATCCTTGTGTTTCTGTTATGTTTACTCTTGTTGACCGGTCTGAACTGATCTCTATGAGGTCCCTCCTAACCGGTGATTGCACCATAAGCTGAATTACTAAAAATAAAAGGTGAGTATTTTTTGTTGCTTCAAACTTTTGACTATCCTACACCTCAAAAGTGTCATGATGGGTTGCAAAAAATACTAAATGGAAGGAAATATAATATTTTTGGGTGACGCAAGTTTTCCCTTACACCACTGGATGCTCTTGCATTAGACACCCAAGGTAATTTGAGAAGTGACCAAGTCACATCTTTGATCTAGAGGGAAACCAAGATGGTCAAACTCTGCCTTGACAACCATGAATACAATCTTCAATAAGCCTTCCTTACCACTTAACTAGATATTCTCCATACTACTTATTTCTTGTACTTCTCACATATCTATCCAAGATCTCTTATAATAAATTAAGAGATGTGATATGTTAATTCCACCTGGTAACTCCATCTCATATGCATTTCCTAAATCATGTTTCTTTATAATTCTACATGGTCCAAACTTATTTACTTTTAACTTATTATATGTTCCCATTGGGAACATTTCTTTCCTCAAATGAATCATATCTTCATCACCAACGTTGAATTATTTGAACTTTTGCTTTGACCTACCTTTTCCTTGTATCGAAAGTTCATCTTACTAATGTGATTTGTTACTTCTTCATGCAATTTCTTCATATGTTCAACAAAATCCTCATCATGACAACTCTCTTTCTCCTTTCTCTATCTTCCTCAACTCAAAAGCATTCCGTGGACTACTTCCATGTACAATTTAGAATGGGTATTTACCATTACTCTTATCTATAGAACTATTGTGAGCAAATTATTCCTATCGTAAAATTATATCCTACCCCTTTGGCCTATCTCCTACTAAGCATCTCATCAAGTTTCTCAAACCTCTATTTACTACCTCTATCTTTCCATCAATTTGTGGAGCTAAACTTCAAATTTATCTTCAATTTCTTCCATAAGGTCTCCTAGAAGTACCCAACAAATTTGGTATCCCTATGTGAAACTATACTCTTTGGTAGACCATGTACTCTCACCACCTCCCAAAAAAAAGCCTTACGATATGAATAATATCATTAGTCTTCTAACACGAAATGAAATGTGTCATCTTAGAAAATCTATCAACCACAACAAATATTGAGTCATGTCCCCTATATGTCTTTGGTAAACTAAGAACATGATCCATACTAATGTCTTCTCATGGTATCTTTGGTACAAATAATGTCTAATATAATCTAATGTTTTGACTTAATCCTTTGGCCATATGACATACTCTGTAACTCTATACAAACTTCTTCACATCTGTTGTACCTATGGCTAGTAATAATTCTCATTAACAAGAGAAACAATCTTATCTCGACCAAAGCGTCCAACCAATTATCCACTATGCTTCCTCTTGATTAGGTTCTCTCATATTTAACTCAAAATGCACAATTGAATTCCTTTAGACAACATCTCATCTTGGATTAAGAAATCCAACCATTTTCTCCTATCTAAAGTAATAGGTTCCAAGCAAGCTCTCCAAGCCTCTACAAAGTTTGTATCTTCAAGATACGAACCCTTAAGTTCATCAAACCCAGCAACCTCTAACTCCATCTCTATTAACAATTTTTTCCTTCTACTTAAGGCATCTACAAATTTGTTTGACCCTCCACTCCTATGCTTCAAAACAAAAGTATCTATGCAAAAACTCAACCCATTTTAAGTTCCTCTAATTTAATTTCTTTTGACTATTAAGATACTACAAAGCCTGATGATCATTGGACAAAACATAATTGTTTTGGCAACAAATAATGTTTGCATTTCTTCAAAGCTTGAATTATAGCATAAAACTCTTGATCATAGAAAGAATACATTTTATTTGCATTATTAAACTTCTCACTAAAATAGGCAATAGTCTTACCTTCTTGACTCAAAATGGCTCCAATGACACTACCATTAGCATCACAATCCACAAATAATGCCTTATTGAAATCTCGAAGTACCAAAACAAATTTATCTATGACATTCTTCTTCAACATATCAAAACTCTTTGTTGCCTCTTTAGTCCAGTTAAACTCCTTTCTATCTTGTTCCATTGTCTTCATTAATGGTGCACAAATACTTGTAAAATCCTTAATGAATTTTCTATAAAAACTTGCTAGACCGTGAAATGGACTCACCTCTATAACACTCCTTGGTGTAGGTCATTCAATGATATCCTTTACTTTATTTGGCTCTATCTTAATACCCTTACCTGAGATAACAAATCCCAGATACACCAATTCCTTCACAAAACTGTACTTCTTCATAGTCTTGGAAAATGCATGAGGTGCTCCTCCAATGTCTTGTTGAAAATCAAGATTTCATCTAAATAAGCAATAACATATTTTAACAAAATAAAATTCAATACCTCATTCATAAGCCACATAATTGTGCTTGGTGCATGCATGACTAACCACTCGTACAAGCCCTTTTTAGTCTTGAAGTTTGTCATCCACTCATCTACTTCTCTGATACAGATCTAATGATACCCACTCTTTAGGTCAATATTCATGAAGTACTTGACTCCACTCAAACAATCCATCCTTGTAAATGGAAAACTATATTTGATGGTAATTGTATTAATGACTCAAGAGTTTGTACACATTCTCCATTCTTCATTTTCCATTGGTGCTAGTACTATAGGTACCACACATGGGATCAAAATTTATCATATCAATCCTTTCTTCAATAGCTCTCAAACTTGTCTATTCAATCCTCATTCTCTACATGAGTCATTCTATGGGTTTCCTTATTTGGCAAGCTTTCTCTTGGTATCAAATCCATCTAGTGACTAATCTTCCTCATAGGTGAAAACCCCTCAAGTACATTATCCAATACAATATTAGGAAACTCCTCTGACATATCTAAAATTTATATGGATATTTCTTTATCTTCTTCTTCATCAACTCTAGTAATCAATGCATAACATCTATGCTCATATTTTATACCTTCCAAAAAAATGATATCATCAACTAAACAAATTATTGCATTACTACATACATTTTCTTTCACATCCTTAAGGGGCGTCAAGTTGTGGTTAACTCCATCATTTATCAAGGAATAAGTGTTGGCATGTCATCATGTACTATGCCGATCAAATTGCCATGGCCTCCCCAATAATATATGACAAGCATCCATAGGCATGATATCACATACTACCTCATCATGGTAACTCCCAATCTTTAACTTCACTAAACATTTCTCATTGAACAAGGTTTTATGTCCTTCTGCAACCATGCAATTTGATATGGATGTTGATGTTGCCTTCTATCCAATTGCATTTTATTAACCATCTCCTCTAAAACAATATTATCAGTGTTGCCACTATCAATGATAACATTAAAAACTTTACCTTCGCATTTGAGCCTTCTCTGAAATAAACTCTTTCTTTGACCAAGATCGTTCTCCTCACTTAGCAAGGCTTTCCTTGTGACAATAACTTCCCTTTCTACATCTTAAGAATTTTTAGATTCAACGTATTCATCTACATGGGCAACTCATGCATTGCCTTTAGGTCTTCTATCTATCCTTCCTTGATTTTACAAACACTCATATGCTTGATGTCCTTCTTCTTCACATTGAAAATATGTTCCGTGAAAGCCTTCTCTTCCAAGCCCTCATATAGACATACCTCTTCCTCTTCCGTCACCATTATTTTTATCGAAGGGAGGTAATCATTATCTCCTTTATGGTTCAAACTACTTATAGATTTCTCATACTTCTTTTGATCTTCATTTTGTCCTCCATATGATCTTCTACCAGTATTTCCATCAGAATCTCTTCCTCGTTGCTTTCTTTCAAATATTCTATTTATCTTCTCTTCTACTTTTACAAAAAACTGATAAGCATCATCAATAGTTGTCATCCTAACCAAACTTATCTCATCTTGATTACTTGGCTTCAAACCATTTATATAATGAGATACCTTCTCTTTGTTGGCCCTAGAATGGCATGTTGTGATCAATGACTTGTAGAACTCTTTTGTGTATTGTTTGACAAACTTGGCTATCTACTTCAAACCTTGCAACTTCTTCAACAACTCTAATTCATAATCAATAGGAATGAAGTGTCTCTTGAACTTTTCCACCATCTGATCCCATCTTCTTATCTTTTCTTTTCGTCTTTTATTTCTTTCTAGTTGTACACTTCCTTCCACCAGTTATTAGCATGACCTTTCAACTTGTTCTTCACAAATTTGACCTGCACAATATCTTCCACTCCTCATATTCAAATTATTCCTCCATAATATTAAAATAGTCGATCAGCTATCTGAATAAAGATTTTGAAAAAATGTGAAAACTTTAATCTTTGGCCTTTTTCCAATCTTGGAGATGACTTTTAACAATATAACTTCTTCATGATCTCCTACTGCATATTGTTCTTCTTCAAACTATCATCCTTCAGCTTCATCCTCACTTCAATGTCTTCCTCTTGGCTCAAACCCTCTATGCAACACCTCTTGTAGTGCTTGAACTTGCCTCTATAGCAATATAATTTGTTACAGTATTCCTCCCACCACCATCATTTCTTTGTGGGGTCATTCTAATCACTTTTCTCACAAACATAGAATTACAAATCTTGGTACACACAACTTCATGTTCAACGATTTGTTTACCCACTCAAGAACTCGCTTTGATAAAGGGCAACTCCAATCAACACTCACACATAGCATAAGAAAATACACAAAAATTGCAAGAAGATAAATAACCCACTTTTAGTTCTTTAATAATATGAAATTAGATATTCGAAATTTACACCATGAAATTAGATATTCGAAATTTACACCATCATCAATTGATAAGACATTCATCAAGTTCCCATTCAATCATTTAAAGGTCCAAAATTCAAGTTGAATATTTTTTATGGGATATTTGAACCTTCAAACTTTAATATCTCTCAAATGATACAGGATATTGAGATAATCTTTCACCAGTCATTATATTTTCCCTTTATGCTCCTTGGTGTCAATTTCAATGTCCATATATGCATGTATAGGTTGACTTACTAAAAATAGCAACTGGTTGTTTTTGTTAGTTTGAAACTTTCAACTACCTTTCAACTTGAAAGTGTCATCATGGGCTTTGAAAAAACTAAACAAAACTACTAAACAAAAGGAAACACAATATTTTTGGGTGATGTAAGATTTCCCTTACACCACTAGATGCTCCTATATCAAAAACCCAAGGTAATTTTGAGAAGTGATCTATTCACATGTTAGTGTTGGGGGTTTTCTGACGTTGCTACAACTTAAGCATGTGTTGATTTGGACTATCTTGTGCCACATTTTAACATTGAAAAAAAGCTTGTTGATTCAACTATTGTGTCTCTTGAGCAAGTTGATATCTACCTAATGCAATTTATGCTTCTATTTCATGACGCTTTTCTCTAAGATAGTTGGATCATCTTGGAATGGAGTTTCTACTTCTTATTCAATTCCTTGAGATTAAGTAGGAGAATTATTAGTTTTATTTCCCTTTTGATTTATCAAAGGTTAAAGAATAATACACTCATGTCAATTTTTTTTGTATTTGGACCTTGGGATGTATCTAGATTTCTTATATTGGGGTCTGTTTTCTTTTCAGGCCTAATATAATCAAACCTAGAGGTTCTCCTAGTAGATTTGATCTTATTATATGATGAATCATATGAGGTAAATTGATCATAATATTTTGATGCAAATCTTCTACTTGAAGTACCTACTTCAACATTTTTTGGTTATGTAAAGGTGATATGCGTGGATCTGTATCCTTCCGTTGTTCCCGTCTCCTCACATCAAAAGAAGTAACCTTGGGCATTTATTGACCTTTGGAGTACTAGTCCTTTTCCATTATTTTATATTATAAAGTACACATTTGGATCTTTCTTGACAAAGTCACCACTCCTTAAAAGGAGAATATAATCAAGATTAATTTTTTTGCTATACAAACCAAGGACCAACATTTTCTTGGTTACACCAAGGTTACTAATTAACTTGGGTCTTCAAGTTGATTCTTGGTTTAGATTATCCACAAAAATGATGACAATATTTTTGGTGATAAGAGCTATAGACCCCAAATCTCTAAGGTATAATAACCTCCCAAGCATCAAGAATGTCAAACTTGAGAAGATTGCTACAAACGTATCTTCAAGTTGGGAAAATTAGAACCAATTATTTAGCTAGGTAAGACCTTTTGTGCTATTGACTATGCAATACCAAGGGAGGTTTCCTCAAGGTATTGGATTACTCAATGAAATTGTGAGTGAACACTTCCTAATGGCAAACTATACGCATTGCACCATGTATCTTAATACTAGTTTCACAATATACCTATGTGCTAATTTGGATATGCACGGCTTGGCACCTTATTAAAATGTGATATGCACATAAACATCTAAGAATGTGTTTTATAATAACCCCTTGTGTTTTTATATACCTTAAAACCTGGTAGTAGAACACACAACTTATAAAACTAATAAATGTTTACATTGTATTTTGAGTGTGTTGAGGATGATGGAGAGAGCGCCTACAGAAGATTAGTTCCTTTGTCCAATAGGGCAATAGAGTCTCTAAATTCAAAAAAAATATGTAATAATTTAAACCAAGGTGATGCATTATTCAACACACCAAGTCAGATGGGACTTTCTAGTTGATCATAAATTTTATTGGCTAGTTCTATGAGTACCCTTTGTGGACTCCTTTTCTGATTCTTGCCACTTTGACAAGTTTTATTTGGAAGTTTATGATTTCCATGTAATTATTTATCTAATTAATATATTATTTCTACCCAAAAAAAGATGCTTTTTTAAAGGATTCATAGCTTATGAGGCTACATACATTTTATATGATGTCTTAGCTTGTATGAATTGAGCCTAGTAAATAGCCTTAAAGAAAGAAGGGATGACACATATGGTACCATGAAGCCTCTTTGGTGTTGAAAATGTGAGTTTAAACATTAATTTATCAAAAAAAAATTATGGTTCAAAGGACGAGTACAAAACTCAAATTGATGAAGACTTAAGCTTTGCAATACTTAATAAAATAATACCCCCTAATTGATAAGCTATAAGCGGATAAATAAGGGGTAACAATGGCTCTGACTGGGGACCAGGACTGTGAAGGACTAGGAAGGAACTTAGAATCTCTAGTTACGCATTAAAACAAAGATGAGGGTCCAAAACAGACACAGCTAAAAACAACAAAAACCTGACACAACAAAATTGAGTTATGTACAGAAACGCAGGGAATACCTGCTTACAATTTGTAAAGCTTGAGATCCTGTCCATTATAGGACAGGGGAAGAACAGTACCATCCACATAGGCCAACTTGAAGGAATTTGGTCCCTTTACTTCATGAATCAAAAATGGACCCTTCCACAATGACTCAAATTTTCCATGTGCTCCCTTCGGCTCCCTCCGTTTGTCCCAAAGTAGGACTTGGTCTCCCTGCATAAATTTCCTCGGCCTGGCTTTGCGATCAAAAATCTTTCTAACCCGCTATTGATGCTCTGTAATGTGATCGACCAGCTTCTCCCTTTCTTCTTCTATTCTGACTAAATACATAATTCTCTTTTCCAATGCATTTTGAAAATACGTATCTTCAATGACTGTTTGCAATTTAGAAGTTGCCAATTCAAGAGGAAGTGAGAGTTGAGCCCCAACTCCATACACAAGTTCAAAAGGTGGCATACCAATTGCTCATTTTGGTGAAGTCCTATCTGCCCACAAAGCTTCATATAGCCTTTTGTGCCAATCTTTAGCATTTTCACTAACCAATTTCCTCATGATATTTATCAAATTTTTGTTGCTGGATTCTGCATGACCATTACCCTGCGGATAATAGTTAGAGGAATGCACCAAAGAAATGCCATGATCATAACAAAACATGGATATTTCATCGGAGGAAAAATTTGCAGCATTATCAGTCACTATCTTCAATGGTACCCCAAAGCGAACCACAATATTTTCCTTTATGAACTCGCATACTACTTCTGAGGTTGTTCTCCTAACAGGTACTGCTTCTACCCACTTAGTAAAATAGTTTGTGGCCGTGAGAATATGTGTATGTCTGGCGCTAGAGGGGGGTGTCAATGGACCAATGAAATCTAATCCCCACTGCTTGAAAGGTTCTTCCACGACTACTGGTCTGAGGGGTAAAGCAGCTAATTACAGTTTTCCTATAAAGAATCTACATTTGTCACACTTAGCAACCCAGGTATATGCATCTTTAAACATGCCAGGCCAATAATAGCAATTCCTTAATATCTTGTAAGCGGTGACTGTAGAAAAGAAATGTCCACCGCAAGCATCATCATGAAATGATTTCAACAAGGCCTCACTCTATGCTTTATCTACACACCTCAAGAAAGTTCCATCTAAACCTTTCTTATATAATATGTCATCAAAAATAACATACTTAGTTGCTTTTAACTTTAAGTTTATTTTCTCTCTGGGAGACAAATGCGCAGGGCATTCTCCATATGTTAAATAAAAGGATACATTGGTGAACCATTCATCCTGTAGGCTAACAAATAGAGCTAATGGCAAACTTTCTTCTTCTTCTTTATTTTTTGTCATTAGGCGACATAATCCTTGTCCATGAACTAACTTTGTCGGCCTGATATCCAAGTCAAATTCTCGAACCTTTGAAACCCAAGTTGCTCTATTATTCATTCCCACTTCTTGCTGAGTCGAGATACTTTTAACAATAGAATTTGGTACAAAAACAATTGAATGAGAATGCAATATATAATACTTGAAATGCTTAACAGCTTTAACAACTGTGAAAGCCTACTTCTCATTCAGTGAATAGTTTAATTCATGCTTTTTAAGCGAGATGCTCATAAATGCAATAGGAAACTCTTCACCGAGTTCATTCTTCTGTAGGAGAATACCAGACACTGTATGCTCTGAGGCGTAACAGTAAATGATAAAGTTTTTCTTGAAATCAGGATTAATTAATGTTGGAGCATGAGCAATGGCCTTTTTAACCTCTTCAAAAGCTTTCTTTGCTTCCTCCTTCCATTTAAAGATCTGTTTTTCACTCATCATTCCTACAATATGTTTAGTGATTTCAGCAAAATCTGGCACAAATCTCCTGAGAAAGCTTACCTGACCAAAGAACGATTTGACACCACTCTTGTCCGACGGCAAACTTAGTTGTTGGATAGCTCTAACACGGTCAGGATCAATCTTGATACCATCTTGTGAAACTATATGTCCTAAAAGCTTTCCTTCAGTAACACAGAAAACTGATTTCTTTGGATTAAGAGAAATACCATGATCTCGGCATCTTTGCAAGAGCTATCTCATTTCCTACAATAGATCCAAGAAGAAAGAAAAAGGCAATGAGCTTTAGAACTAACTCTCCTAGAAGAGTTATTCAAGATAAGAGGTGTCACAAATACTTTTCTTTAAATAACATGTGGCAAAAACTTATTGCAATACAACCAAACAATACAAACGTCCGTACTAGGATTACCATCACCACCGCTCTCCAAAGGTTCATTGGTACACACCACACCATAACACAATTCAACAACTCCATATGTATTCAAATGGTCCTTGCTTGTGTAGAGAATGACCAAACAAACACAATTCCTTTGGAGTAACACAATTTCCTAGTAATGAAGTTCTAAATTTGTTTATTAAAAAAATTAGGAAGGACATTATAATAAACCATATCCACAAATTTAAGAAAATTGATAACAGATGAACACTTATTAAATTCCCTAGGGATGGGTGGGAGGAAGTGGTTGGGGTGCATTAATGAACACATTAATATACTACTCAAATGTCTTACTCTAGTATGCATCATTGATGTCAATTCTAACCACTATTTTGGTTACTCTAGCCCTCTACTACTCTATGGGCTCCCATACAATTCTATGATGGGAGGGGAGCTAGTAGGCTTCTTGCCCTACAATTCAAATGTGGGTGATATAATTGATAAATCATATCCCCCAAGGGCTTGTAGTTTATCTAGGCAGCGGAGTGGGTGGGAGGCTTTATAGACGTTGGTGTGAGGGTGACAATTTCAATTGCCAGAGGCTTTATAGACATGAGGTGTGAGAGTGCAATTGATTCATCAGTTGTAGTTCCAATCCCTTCAGTTGATTTCGAACTAGTAGCTTCAATTGCACCACCGCCAACATCAAAACAAGCATAAGCACAATAAGCCCTACAATTCTATGGGGCAGTCGAGATGGTAGAGACTATAGCAAGGGCGGAGTCAATAGTAGTTCCAACAAATCCAGTTGTTGTTGACCCAATAGTTTACCCCACCTTTTCTCTTTCTCATTCAATCTAGTCGAAGAACCATCCCTATCCATAGCATTTGAGGTTGCATCCACACTCGTTGATCCATAACCACCAACAAAGGCACTCGTAGCTAACCAAGTTGAACCAGCAACAAATCTATATCCATAGCTTCAGTCTCACTATATCATCCAATGGTAGCGGGATGAATTTATCCATATACAGATCCTCCTATTATAGACTCAACATGTAAACAAGCAACTTAGGACTACAATCCAACTGGTTTATCAACAAAAATTGTTCTTAGTGTTTCAAAAACTTTTACATATTATCGATTTAACTCTTTAGCAAGCCTTAATAGGTTTGAACTCATTATCACCTTCAAAAATACTACACTATTTGAACATCAAAACATTGTAGTTATATAGAAAAAAAAAAAAAAAATTATATTTGATTTTTTCATATTCTAAGATTGGGAAAGAATAAGAATATATATTCTAGTTTTATAAAATGTGATGTTGTTACAATACAACCTAAGTTGGCTTAGTGGTGGTGAACTTGTGCTCTTGAAAGAGAGGTCACAAGTTCAAATCCCACAAGGGTGTAGGGTATGTACACCTTATCGGGCATTTGTGTATAAGTATTGGCAATTTTAAGTGCACGATTATTGGGGCATCTTTAAGCACGTATCAGGGGACACTTTGTGTGCGTGCATAAAAGCTATGGGTGTATGAAGTTAGCTATAATGGTTGTCAACTCTCCATATGCTCCAATGTTTTGTAACAAAAATTCTCTTGAAAAACTAAAGATGGAGATGGTGAAGTTGCGAACCCTAGAGGTGGCCTCCTGTAGCGACAATGGTGATTCTTCTTGAAGGGATGGCAAGTGAGATTTAGAGGACAATAATGGTAAGGTGGTTGAGTCTACAAAAACATGCCAATTGAATGGTAAGGTGGTTGTGTGCTCTTGTTGAAATGTTTCGAAGAGGATGATAAACTCATTGGCATTCTATCGGAAACACACCTGGAAGGTCAAAAATGTTTGTATGACAAGATGGAAGAGTTTTCTAATTGGTGGAATTGTTAGGACGAGGATGAAGAGGTGTCTCTCGAAGTTGTGGTTGGAGATTCAACAACATATTCAACAAGTGTGCTTGGATCCTAACAAAAAAAATATGATGCTTTCTCTTGCTAAGCCTAGTATCCCTAAGTCTCGATTGGGGATTGGAGTCACTCTCTCAATCAAGAGGGAATTCATTCTACCATCTCCCACAATTTTTGAGGCACTCTATTCTTCTACTTTTGTGCAACATGGACTATGCCCTCCTTTGTGTGTTGTGTTGGACTTGACCTTGCCTTATCACCTTCTTGATTGTTCACGTGCAATAGATGATGTGTCTTCTCCTTGTGCTAGGGATGGCATGTGTTTAGGATTCACTCCCAAAGAAGTCCCCCACATTACCACTATGGTTGCTCAGGTCCTTCAAGAAAGAGCCTTGCTCCAGATGCCTTCTCCACCCTTGAGTACATTTCAAAATTGCAATAATAAGATTGGCATTGCTTCTTTGGAGCCCCATGTTCCTGCACCTCTCTTGCATGGGTTGCTTTTGCTAGCGCCTCCTTGTCCTGGCAATGTTCCTCTTTTTCTTGCTCAAGAAGGGTCTTCTCCTCCACGTAGTGTGAAGTTGGAGCGTAGTGTTGTGGAAGTCTCCCATTTTATATGTTTGATTTTTTGGTCATAAACCAAACATTGATATTATTCACAATTGGGCATCTAATTGTTAAATTGATTCAGGTCTACTGAGTGCAAAAGCTTTGATGAATAGATTCCTCTTATTCTCCTTCAAATCCATTGAGGGATGACCCCTAGCTCTCCAAGAAGGTCCTTGGTTTGCTGGTAAGGCTTTTCTTCATTAAAAAAGATGGCCTATTGGTTCGATGCCACCAAGCTTAACTCAATTCCTTTCTGGGTTCATCTCCCAAAGCTCTCTTTGTAGTTCTAGAATGAAAGTATCATTCATGGTATTGTTGATGCTATTGGTCAATTTTTTAACATTGATGATGTCACAAAAGCTAGAACAAGTCTTTTGTTTGCTAGATTTTGGTTTTGTATTGAAGTTGGTTCGATATTTGATTGTGCTCCAACCTCTAATGGGAAGGTGATGAATCAATTGAGATACCGCATTGCTAAGGCTGATGAGTCTAGTAAGATTAAAAGAAAACTAGATGTGGTGATTTAGTCCTATGTCTGAATTTTCTCCTTCTAACTTTGGAAGGACTTTTCATTCTCATCATGCCCCTCTTTTGAGGCCTTTGTTATGCTTGCTTTTTTGGCTGTTTGTTGTTTATGGTTCCTTCGAGACTAATTTTCAATTGTTCAAGAATCTACACCCTTTCAATTTCCCTAATCAAAACAAAAAATCGTATCTATATCACCTACAAGCAAAGTTAGTCAAGAGCCCTGCCCTTTTTCCGTAGAGAACTTTCGCCACTACATAATAATTGTCTATTTTTTCCCTGACACCTTTTTTTTAATCAATGCCACTTTGTCGTCAACCCTTGTTTGTTTCACTATATGCGTATACTTTCATGAGGCCCTCTAATCTTTTCTATTAATGAAAATTATCATTCCCTTAAGCTTCGGAGTTGATGGAGAAGTTTACCTTTAGAACAGGGGAGACAACCTTATTACTCTGTACAGTTTTTATTATTCATCTTTTATACCAATTTTCTTAACTTCCACTCCTGTACGTTTCAGCATAATCTATTGAGCAATCTTATCAAATAAGTTTAAAGCTTGTCTGAATGGACAACACATGAAATAAATACTTCAAATCAAAAAATAAAACACCACAATTAACAAGCTAAGAACGGAATGACACCTTATGGATTCCTAGCTTTGCAAGTGTAGAAAGCTTCATAAGTTCATCCAGATTATCGAATGCTCTTACCCCATATATATTCGTTCCAACTCTTGAAACCCTAGTATCACCACTGCAATCAAGCTTTCACATTTAGCGAGCCTCCACTCAAATTAAAAACTAGACTTCACTAGAAAAATCAGACCACAATCAAACCTCGCCCACTTATAGTTGTTTGTTAGGATTTTAGCTAGCATGGCAGCCCATGGGTCTTAATTAAGTTGGTGCAGAAATTCAATGGGTGCGGAATTCTACATGTAGCTCATACCCCTTGGTAGTTGAATCTAATAAAGAAGTTTCTCCCAAATAAAGTAGAATTTACTCGATCAAGACAACATGCAATGGAAAGAAAATAACGTCGAAACATTTTGCAAGTCATGACATCTCCACATCCACATCCTCAATCTTCAAAGGGTCTTATTATTAAGCATTTGTCCTGTATTTCATATCATATTCTTCTATTGTGCAAGTTATTTCACTACATGTGGTGTTGGAACATGATATTGGCACTTGGAGGCAAAGAAACAAGGAAAAAAAAAATTGACTTGAGGACAAATTGTTAGGGCTTTTATCACTTGCAAATTTGCAAAAAACATTACGTAGTCATGAATAGAAGCAGTTTTACATGAAAGAATGTTTGCATTAGAAAATATGCTAGACCAGCATGCTCTTGAGGAAACACATATTTCAGAATTAAACTAATTAAAAGGAAAAATGCTCTCCAATATCTGGCAATTGTCTGCTGGAATTTTTCATCAGTCACAATGTTACCAGCATAACATCATTTATTGCATTTGCAGCGACAGAATTTTGCTTCTCCTCAATATCCCCAGTAATCATTTTTAATTTCTTCATCAAACTGTTTCTTGAGTTCCGGGTACTCTGCAAAGTACTCATCAGCAGTCATGGTCGTAATTTTGTTCTGTAGACACAGATTGAGTAGCCAAATTATAACAAAATTCACATAGAAGAGAAAATCCAAACCAAGAGAAGAATAATATTCAAAGCTGAGAACAAGCAGACCTTCAGTTCCCGAATCTTGGCAATTTCTTTGTCCAGCCTTTCTGACTCTTGCAATGATTTTTGTTCTGCTTCTTTAGCCTCTTTAAGCTACACTAAAAAAAGAAAAATTCAGCACACTGAATTGTACATGAGAAAAGTTATAAATCACATCCTTTAGACCAAACGTTATTTGTATGTCCTATCAAAGTGTGTTTACAAGTTTCAAAGATTATTGGCAGGACTGTACACTTCTAAATAAATTCTCTAAAGCTTTGTTTTGTTATATTGATATAAAAGTTCATGTGCTAGCTGTGATAGACAAGTATAAACAGAAATAGAGTGATTAATGTCTTATCACGAAATGAATTATGGCAAGCGCGCATGGCACCTTATTGGATAGGCATGGATCCCAAGCACTTGGCCAAGGATTACAGAATCACTCACAATATAGAGATAGAATCCATTCGTATAGGTGCAGTTTAATTAAAAAGAATAACACAGCAATCATCAAAGACTGCCCAAGAAGAAACATGTCAAAAATGATAATCAAGCAATCATGATCAGAAATATCTGTCAGCAGCATAGATTGAAACAAGAATGCCCATGCAATCAACCATTTTAATCAACAGAACATTTGATTTGAACAAAAAGACTCTGTTAAAGATGACTATATCCAAATGATGCAATGTTTAGCCTCAACAAAATGGCATAAAATTTACGAGTTCCCAAAATAATAAGAGGACCATTAATGAAAAACATCATAACCAGGAAACTCATACCACAAGCCCTTGGTAACTATTCTTGTATCTAAGATGTTTCCCTGTCTCAGAGACACATATGGGGAATCTTTACACACCAAGAAACTTCATAAACTGTTTCTGTAGATCTCCATGGACCATTCCTTGGAAATTCCTATTTAAATTTATTAAATTTCCTATAAATTACATTTTTTTTCTCAAGTGCTAATAATCGGTCAAAGAGAGTCCAAAGAACCAAAGAAAAATACCAATCAGTGTGTACTGTGTACTTTTTAAAATTTGCATTAAAAAAGAAGACTTTCTCAATAGTAGACAAGTTTCTTATCAAGTTAGATAAGTGTAATATTCCCGTGTAGACAGCAGGCAATGATTAGAAACATTAAACAATACATGTACATAAATATATATATTTTCAATACATAAATTATTTTTACCGCTTAAAATACGTTTTATTTTAACTAGTGGGAGTAATGAAAGGACGCGTCCATTCCCAAGCCACTTCCGGAATAGACGCCATGTTTAAAGGGGAATCACGTGGTTTCAAAGAGGTATAAACCCATACCCCAAGGAAACATGGAAGAGGTGACAAGGAGAGAAGGCCAAGGAGAAGCATCCAACAGGTAACTTCATTACTCAGTAATAATATTTATTCCAGTTTTCATAATTTATGATGCCTAGACAACCATGAGGACTGCCCTGGGAACACATCAGTCAGCAGACGATGTGAAAGGGCTAGGTGCTGGTTCTTCCTAGCGATGAAGGACCAGCGCCTAGTAAGCATCCCTCCCCATCGCCAGCAGGCTGGTATGTCCCCAGGCCTATCCGCTTAAATGTCGAAATGATGAAGTATGTCTTTGTGCAAGTTGTATTAAATCTGATTTCATTCCTCATATAACAGTAATGGATATAATTTAACTAGTGGCCTAGATTAATTGCTAAATCAGTTCCATGCCTAAAAAATGTCTTGCGAAATGAACTAAGCACATTTGAAATGTACAAAAGCGTAAAATGAACTTAATCTTCACGCCAGATAGGTAACCTGCAATATCAGGTTTAGCATGCTGCATTATAATACACTTTAGTGACAGATAGAAGAATAAAAATAATTCATTCATTCTCAAACACAACTAATAAGTAAAGAAAAGGAATGCTAATTAATGAGAGTCATGTTTCTGCAACTAGGCACAAATATAATGAATTAATCCCTACAAATTTATATATAATGGATAAATGTTAACCAAGTAATATAGTCATGAATCTATGTTTTCTGTATGCATTTGTTATCTTCTTGATATCCTCTGTTTGTTAGTACATTCAAGATAATGAGTGCAAGCCAGGGGTATGCTGGGCCCATCCTCAGGTGGCCCTATTAGCCCTAAGAGACGGGATGGGTCTGGATGGGTAGCCCAGCCAACCTGAAAAATCCTTAAAATCTAGAATGGGTTGTGTATGTATTTTGTGCTGCAATAATTATGCCATTGATCTAATATTACTGCTGACATATAAAATAAAATATCTAAATGTTGCAGGAAACCGTAATTTCCTTTTGTGGCCCTAAATCCAACCTTCGATGGATAGATCAGGCCCTAATTATCAGGAAGGCGAGGCAGGTACAGAAAAGGTTCATTACAGTGGTATCAGAGCCTCCTTCCTGCCACCTTGTGGAAATAGTTGATGCAACAAAGCCAAAGATCCCGTAGGGCCTTAGAAAGAGAGAAAAAAAAGGAGCCAACAACATGAGTGAACAAGCTAGTAATGAACTTAGGGCCTTCATGGAGCAAACCGCTCAAGCACTGAGGGAACAAACTGAGAGAACCATGCAGGCCTTCGTTGAACAGAATGAGAGGAATAACCAACTAGTCCTTCAGGCCCTCCAAAACATAAGCAACCATAACACCAAAGAAGCCCAATCCAATCATTCTAAAAACCACCACCCCACCCCCTCAGAGGAAACCAACTCAAGGCCCACTCGACCTTCATTCCTACCTAAGGAAGCGCCAATAAGTGATGATAACTATGACAGACCCATGGGAAATGTAGACCAAATCCTTGCAGACTACCGCGGGTTGGATCCCGAACTACGAGATCTTGTAACCTTCAAAGACTATTGTGATGCCAAACTAAAGACACTTGGTCGTAACGAAAGACATTCTCCGGCCCACAAAGAGCTTCAAAACAAGCTCAGTAAGGTGACTATCCCCAACTATGAAGGGGAAGTGTTGTGACGTATTCACACATCACCCCATTGCAAATGGGGACCCCTGCTTTTTGCTTTCTAGGGTTTGTTTTTCTGGGTTTCTAAAGTTTTGTCTGTTAGCCTTTGCTTTTCGAGTGTCGCCAGGGGGATCACTAGGATGGCAGGCTCTGCTTGAGCCGAGGTGAGTCTTTGGGGCCCCAGAATTAGGGTTTCTTTGAAAGTCTTCCTTAGGGCCTGGTTTTGCTCTTGTTGCTAATTGTGTCTTGCTTGGTGAGTGAGTATCATTCTTGAAGGTCCGAGCTAGGTCAAGTTGGTGAGTGATGAAGTCTGGAATATCATCCTAATCTTCAAATGCCCTCAAATTTGGCTAAGTTTGGAATGTCCTGATCCTGAAATTTGGCTAAGTCTGGAAAACTGAAGAATCCTCCAAAAACTAGAGTTTGCAATATAACTCCTGGAGGTCCAAAACCACTCTCAAACATCCTGGAAGTATATATGGAATATAACTTAAAGTATAAGGAAATGTCACTTATACTTAAATGTTATATTCCATAAAATGATCCTAACGAAGAGACCAAAATGTCAAATTTCGCTCCTATCCCTTCCAAAGGGTCCAAAGCAAATTTCGCTCCTAACCCTTCCAAAGGGTCCAGAGCGAAATTCTCCATAAGACATTCTACTTTGACCAAAACCTAGAACTAACGCATTCCCAAGCTTGAATGAAGGTAAAAACGCTTGTTTGAATGAAGAAATGTGAAAATGAAGTCAGGATCTTGGCCAAGCATAGGGATTTCGCTCCTGACCCTTCCAAAGGGTCCAGAGCGAAAATCCTTGAAGACCTCAAATTCTCACTTATCAAGGCCAAATTTCTAGTTCCTAAGGCATGTTTGAAGGTATTTTTGAATGTTCTAGCCTTGTCAAGATTGAAATGTGAAGGATTTTGGCCAAGATTAGGAATTTCGCTCCTGACCCTTCCAAAGGGTTCAGAGCGAAATTCTTGAAAACTCTCATTTTTCCCTTGGCTAAAGTCAGGATCTTGATGGAGATGCGTGAAGAAGGATCTATGTTTGCCTCTCAAAAAGAATTGGAGTTGAAAAGGTCAAGAATCAAGCCCAAAACATGATTTTCCCTCCTGACCCTTCCAAAGGGTTCAGAGCGAAAATCTTGGTAGCTCTCATTTCCTTTCAAATTTTGACTAAGTGTTGGTTTCTAGGGCATGTTGGGGAATGAATTGGTATGTTCTTGCCTTGAGATGGAGTTGGATGATTTTGAAGAGCAAGATTTTAGCCTAAAAAATGAATTTCGCTCCTGACCCTTCCAAAGGGTCCAGAGCGAAATTCATCATAAACTTCATTTGCTACCTTGTTTGACCTTGAAACCTTCTTCCTCAAGTGGAAAATGATCTAAGTTTGCTTCTTGAAGTGGTTTGAAGATTGAAAAGTGAGTAATCTAGCCTAGAATGAGATTTTCGCTCCTAACCCTTCCAAAGGGTCCAGAGCGAAAATCCTCTTAAAGCTCATTTCCTCCTAAGTTTCTAGAGCGAAAATCCTCTTAAAGCTCATTTCCTCCTAAGTTTGACCAAATTTTGATTTGCAGGGCATCTTGAAGGGAAGGATGGACATCTTGTGGCCTTTGGAAATGTTTGAAAGCGTTGAAATGTAAAGGATTTTGGACCAAAAGATGAATTTCGCTCCTGACCCTTCCAAAGGGTCTAGAGCGAAATTCCTAAAAACGCATATTTTTCCATCGAAGGAGGTTTAGTCCTTGGTTTTTTATGGCGTGGATGGAAGTGAGATAGCATGTCTTTGCCTCTTGAGGTTGTTTTGAATTGGAGAAATGAAGAATTTAGCCCAAAATCTTGATTTTCGCTCCTAACCCTTCCAAAGGGTCCAGAGCGAAAATCTCTCTAAGATGCATTTCCTTCCTTATTTGACTAAAATTTGATGTCCAAGGCATGATGAGAAGGAGAATGAACATGATCTTGCCTTTAAGAGTGTTTGGTAGCTATGAAACTGAAGGATTTTAGCCAAGAAAGGAAATTTCGCTCTTGACCCTTCCAAAGGGTCCAGAGCGAAATTCCTTACAAGCCTACCTGTTGACCTTTCTTAGGCTTAAAACCTTGTTCCTAGGGCGAAGAAAGGTGAGATTCTACCTTGCAATGAAGTTTCAAGTTAAAAGAATGATGATTTTTGGTCAAGAATGAGATTTTCGCTCCTGACCCTTCCAAAGGGTCCAAAGCAAATTTTCTCAAAACCTCTCTTTGCTATCAATTTTGTGCTAGATGAGTGAGGGCTAAGGTAAAATCAAGAAGGAGATGTCCACCTTCCAAAGGGTCCAGGGCGAAAATTCTTTAATCACCTTTTCTCCTTGCAAAATCAAGACAAACTTGAGTTGGATGGGAGAAGAGAGGTGTTTCCTTGCCTTGTGAGGTGAATTCAAGATGAAATGATGGATGAACATGCTAGAAAACTTGAAAATCGCTCCTAACCCTTCCAAAGGGTCCAGGGCGAAATTTTCTCAAAACCTATCTTTTCTCTCAAATTTATGCCAAGTCTAGTGCATGTCAAGATTAGAGGTGTCTTTAGGCATGTCCTTGATGGTCAATAATTATCAAGGTTGAAGGAATTGAGCTAAATGATGAAAATCACTCCTGACCCTTCCAAAGGGTCCAGGGAGAAAATTCTTCAACCACCTATTTCCCCTTGCAAAATCATGTCAAACTTGGGTTGGATGTGAGAGGAGAAGTGTTTTCTAGCCTTTTGAGGTGAATTCAACTTGAAATGATGGAGGAATAAGCCTAAATTAAGAATTCGCTCCTGACCCTTCCAAAGGGTCCAGAGCGAATTTTCTCTAAAACCATCCTTTTCTCCAAATTTTGTGCTAAGTCAAGCCTGGACTAGGGTGAGAGAAGCTATTTGGAATGCCTTGGAAAGATGTTTGATCACCAAAGATGCAAATTTTGAGCTAAAATTGGAATTTCACTCCTGACCCTTCCAAAGGGTCCAGAGCGAAATTCTGGATAGGTCATGTCCCTGGCTAGGTTTTTGAGCGAATTTGACTTTTTAGGCCTTGTGAAGATCAAACCAATGTTGCCAAGTTGGGAAGTGGATTCAATGTGAGGGAGTCCAGATGAAGTGAGGTGAAGAAAATGAAATTGGGTGTGAATAGGCAAGCAAAAAGTGAATTTCGCTCTTGACCCTCCCAAAGGGTCCAGAGCGAAATTCATCTAAATCACTATTTCCCCTTTGTGTCAAGACAAGATTTTGATTCCTAAGGCATGAAAAGACTGGAGGGAGGTTACTTAAGAATTGCAAGATGAATTGAGGTAAAGGAAGTGTAGAATGAAGCCTAAAGAAGGAATTTCGCTCCTAACCCTTCCAGAGGGTCCAAGGCGAAATTCCCATTATCACCTAATTTGCCCATGTGAGAAACTAAAAGGATGGATCCCTAGACTTTGTTGGACTAAAACAAGCATATGCTCACCTTCAAGAGGATTTTGAATTCAAAAAATGGAATAATTGAGGCCTAACCAAGAAAATTCGCTCCTGACCCTTCCGAAGGGTCCACGGCAAAATCTTTTGAAACTACTATTTTTCACCTTGTTTGGCCCAAGCGAGGAGCTGGTTGTGAGGTAACGTTGAAAAGAGGTCCAAGTTGGCCAGGAATGCAAATTTCGCTCCTGACCCTTCCAGAGGGTCCAGGGCGAAATTCTTATAGGGCCTGTCCCTGGGGAAAATCTTGAGCAAGCTTCATTTTTATGTCTTCTTGTTGATGATTTAAGGTATAAAATGCTATGTTAGAATAAATATATTATGTGTCCTTAATCATCTTATGGTTTGTATTGCAGATGAAAGAAGACCAGGCCAGATCAAGGACAACCTCCACAAGACCAAGCCAAGACAAGGACGACCTTCTCCAGTCCAACATCAACAAGGACGACCTTCTCCAGTCTAGCATCATCAGGGACGACATCTTCCAATCCAGCATTCCAAGGAAAGGTACACCATCCATCCTGCACATCAAAGACAAAGGAGGTTAGAGCAAGGGTCCGTTGGAGAAGCAGACAGTTTCAGAAGAGTTAACTAAAGTTAGCTTCTCAGCATCATCAAATTGAATATCTACCAAGTTGCAAGTGTCAAACAAGGTGGCATCCCAGTCATCACTCCTCCAATCGGATTGGTCCACCTCAGCATGTCCAGATTCAATGTACCTGACTCATCAAAGATGGCACTAACTTCGATGTACCTACCTCGGTTATCCATTGGTCGAATATTCCAAAGAAGACATGTGTCCAAATAATGCAATTATTTCATTGGCCAGAATTGAGTTGGTTGTAACAAACCCTAATTAGGGTTTTCATTGTAAAATCTCGGTCATTGATCTCAAATTGATCTGAGTCATTGAATTGTATTGAGAGCGCTATATAAGCCCTGGCTCCTCATTTTGTAAAGGCTAATAGTTAGTGAATAGTTAGTCAGGAGTTAGAAGGTGAATAGTTAGAAATAGTGAATAAGTCAGTTAATAGTATAGCAGTTAGAGTAGAATAGAAAGAGAAGGCAAAGATTGTTGCCAAGATGTTGTTGTAAAAGGCTTGTAAAACTTCATTGAAGAAATGGTGAAATCTATGGGTCAATTCAACAATTTGCATGGTCTCTATACTTGTCAGATTTGATTTCATGTTATTTGATGAGTGGAAGAAATGTGTTTGATTGATGGTGAAATTTGTATATCCATACTACTAACAGTTTGTTGATTGCAGACTTGCCTTGTGTAGTCAACTGGAATCATTCAGCTTAAGCTTAACTTCAATTGTCGCTTCTTCACTGATATGCATCAGCCTGATGGTGTCTATGCCTGTAGCGATGATCTGAACATCATAAAGCTTTCCTCTGAAGATCGCACTAATCTTGTGGAGATGGTCTTGGGATGTCAAAACAAGACTTACTTAGAATTTCATCAAAGATCAATCATTGCTCCTACATTCTTAGTGTCAGAATTAGATCCTTCCCTTGCCCTCATCCTTTTTCCTTTTTTTCAAAAAATCTAGGCTAGTGAAATCCTGTGTTCCAGCAATATTCAAAGCAAATCAGACGTTTAGTCATCAAGTGTAAGTCCCCTTGTGATTCCAGCAAAATCACATCATTCCACAAAGAGCTTATCCACGAGTAGAGAACCTACATATAAGAACCTTGGAGTTGCCTCGACTGATCCTTCGGCGAAATCTTTAGCAGTCGGGAAACTTTGCTCAAGAGAGGATAAGGTACCTTTAGGTATTTTATTTTGTGTTTGGTCGTGTACAAAATACACATCAACGGGAAGGAAAGGTATCGGCTAGGTCATGGGTCCAAAAATTGGATACCTATTTATCCCTCAACCCCATGACTCAATCCAATGCCATTACATTTGCTATACTTCATCTATCAGGAGTTGCCCATGAGTGGTGGCACTATGGCCTCATCACTCAAGGACATCAACTTATAAACACATATGAGTTCACCCAAAAGCTCATAAAAATATTTGACCAAAAGCATCCTGAGTGGTACTTTCGAGAGCTCACCCAACTAAGGGAGCAGGGGACTATTGAAAACTGTCACAAAATTCCAAAAATTAGCAATGATGGTACCGGGTCTAACACAAGAAAGGCTTACTTACTTATTCATAGAAGGCCTGAGGGGATCAATCAAAAGCATAGTAAGTGCCCATGAACCCCAAACATTAGATGAGGCTATACAAAAAGCTATGAAATTTGAAGAAAGCTCACCCGAGGACAAGACCAAGCCCTTTGGCAACTCCTCCAAACCTCCACCCAAGGACAATAAACACAATCAAGAAGGGATTGTAAGGTCTTACACCTATTGCAAGGGAAAGAGAGCAAAGGGACATATGTGTTCAGCCTTGGAGGACTTTAAAAAGAATTACTTTGTTTCACATGCCTAAAACCCTATGAAGGAAGGAGCCATAAATGTCAAGGTCGGGCTCACAGAATAGAAGCCTCACCATATGAGGATGAGGAAGAGCCACCTAGCAAAAGGATGAGACTGGGGGAGGAAGATCAAGCCATAGTTGCCACTATCACCCATGTTGCTAAACACAACCTATTTAGAATCAAGAGTTCACTTAAAGGGAAGAAAGTAGTCACACTTGTGGACAGCGGAGCCTCCCATAACTTCATCGATGAAAGGGTTGTCAAGCAGCATAAATTACCCACACAAACTTTTAAGGGGTTTGAAGCAGCAACAGCCACAGGGGCAAGGGTCCAATGCACTAAGTTGGTACCTAAGTTGGAGTTCATAATAGGTAGCCATCCGGTAAGGGAAGATCTCTATGTGGTACCATTGGACACAGATATCATATTGGGGACTCCATGGATTTATTCACTGGGATGTTTCATGTTTGATCTCCCAAACCAAATAATCAGATTTCAGTATGAAGGGAAGGAAGTTACTCTCAAGGGTTTACCTGATGGTAGCCCTAAAGTGGTTTCTTGTAAGAAATTGGAGCAAATTTTTAGAAAGGGACGAAGAGAATGGGTGGCCCAATGCATGATACTAGATAAGAGCAATACTCGTGAGAAATCCATGCATATGGACATCAAACCCATCATGGAGAAATATAAAGGGGTGTTTGGGGAAATTCCCCAAGGTTTGCCTCCCAAACGGGGGTTTGAACACACTATAGAATTGGAAGAGGGGGCAAAACCAGTCATCACTACCCCTTATCGCCACCCTCACAAATATAAGGAAGATCCAACCTAGTTCCAGCCCTCTAGAATGGGTTGTGCATGTATTTTGTGCTGCAATAATTATGCCATTGATCTAATATTACTGCTGACATATAAAATAAAATATCTAAATGTTGCAAGAAACCGTAATTTCCTTTTGTGGCCCTAAATCCAACCTTCGGTGGATAGATCAGGCCCTAATTATCAGGAAGGCGAGGCAGGTACAGCAAAGGTTCATTACAATAAGGTTTTTAATAAGGACATGAACAAACTAAGAAGGTTTAAGATATCCATGCAGACAGAAGCTCTATGAATGGATAGTAAGGTGTGTGCAATGCTAGTATCATGTGCTAGAGGCCATACATTTAACCGTGACATTGGACTTATTCAATTAACTTGTGAAAATGATTTTGTAAGTATATATTAAGTTTGTTATATTTTGTCACACTCCAACTGTCCCTGTAACCACTTTTCTAGTTTCCTACACTGCACAGAACAGTCTTCTCACTATATTTACAGGAATTAGAGACACACTCTTGTTCATGGGTTAATGGGCAAGGTAACAAATTACAGAAAATCGAAATGGCAGGCTCCTAGGGAATGGATGAAATTGAACTTGGATGTTACAGCAGAAGACAATCCAGGATTGGGTCTGGTTTTGTCGTTAGAAATACTTTTATATTTGGTGTCTTTATACATCTTGATTTGAAAACATATAATGAGGCTGAGTGAGGTTTTGCTAGCAAATTTAAAAGCACCATATGTGGAAGGATACCACATATTAGAAGTTGAAGAGGACTCCAAATCAGTTATAGAACAAGTAAACAGAAAAAAAAATGCCCTAATTGGCATATGAGCTTGTTTCCAGAAGAAGTTGCTTTTCAGAATAAAAATTTTGATCACATTTCATAAGCTCATTGTTATATAGATAAAAATGAGGTGGCATGTGAGATTAAATAGTTGGTCTGGAAATTGCCTTATGTGGAGATAAGCATAGGACAGTGTATTCCTGCTTTGCATGCTTCTGTACACTTCTATAATATTATCTAAGGTGATGCAATTATGTCAGGCTTTCCAAGATCTTATATGGCGGTGATTTTTGGTGTGAATGGCATATGGTGGCTTGGCATAGCTCCTCTCTGGTGTATTGTTTTGCTTGTAGGGTGTTGCGGTACAGGATAATGGCTCATAAGGGAACACGAAGAGATCAGTTTTGTTGTCATAGTGTAATGTCCCCTTTTTGGACTGTCCTGTAACTTGCCCTGATTTTTCACAAATTTCATATGAAGAGAACATAATAAATTTTAAAGATGCAGTCCTTATCTAAAGAAAAGATAAATTAAACCTGTTTTAGGGTCTGTAATCAAGTTAGGTAGCAATACATGTATAAACAATGCATATAATATATCCATATCAGAGATTTAAAGAAACACACTTATGCCATATAAGTCTGGATAATACTTCTATGTCTAAGACTAATCTCAAGGGCCCAAACGTAGCAAAGATGGAGATAGGTAATGATATGGTACCCTGTACGACATTCCCCTCTGTCAGGCTATCCCTCCTTCGTATGTTTGACTCGTTTGAGTATCCTTGACCCCCAATAATCAACCCACATGGGTGTGTAGGGAAGACCTTGCAATAGGGTGTCCTTGCTCAAGCCTGGGCCCAAGAGCGGATTCCCTTGTCCCTCTTGGCCCATACATCCTTGATTGCCCATGGGTGGCGTACCTAGTGAGTCTTCATCATTCCCCCTTATTGCTTCCCCTCTACATCCCAATATGTTTAATTATTGTAGGTCTGTCCATTACCAATTCATGGATATAGATATAGAGTCATTCCTTACGCAATCACCATGAATATCTATAATTATTGATACATAAACCTGTTCATTCTGTATTTGTGTTTATTAAATTATGGATATATAAATTCTGCATATTGTTCTATTATGTATCGATATTCATTGCATCATTATAAATGTCAAAATATATATGGATGACTGATATTAAAACTGTTGTATTCATTTCACATGTGCACAGAATTTCATTACATATTCATACCACTTGCTGTAGCTGCTTATTGAATAACCCGCATGTGATACTAGTGCATTCCTTCTTGAAGTCTCTTTCATCAATTGAATCTGTGTCCTCTTCTGAGTATTGGATTGATCTTTTTTATATCTCTTTTGGGAGTCGATGAGTCACACCCCCTTCCTTATGGATGTAATGAATTGTAAAGAAGTGTCCCTTGCTAACCGATGCCCCTCTTAATTAATCCTTGTTTGATTAATCCCTCCCTTCACCGTCTTAATTTATATTTTGTTATAAGGAAATTGCTGTCAATTAGGCATCAATTGTTATGTGTAATTGTTATGTCAGTTAAGACAATTTCCCAAAATGATTAAGGGTTGATCGAGTATCATGCCTGGGACATGACACAGTGTGTTTCAGTTGATCATACATGGGCATGCTAACAATGGTAAAAGCTGTCCATGAGGCCGATGGTTTGTGTGACAGTGGCAAGCACAAGTCTTGTGATTCAATAATAGGAGATTTTTTAAAGAAATTAAAGTGAGTGAAGGGAGTGTGGTAGATGTGGAGGTTCATATAGTCTTGAAGCTCTCCTATGGAATCCTCTGAGGTGCATTACAGGTGCACAGGAAGTGGATGTAATGCTTATGAATTTGAGGGGTTTAGCACTATTGGCGCTTGTGGGAGCATTCGATGTATTCTACCAAAATACCCACCTAGTAATGAAAAATATGGTGGTCTCCCAGTGTAATGGTGTGCTTGAGATAATTAGTGGGTACATGCTGCCAGTATTTGAAGATAGCAATGTAATTTGTGAACAGCATACAGCTGAGGTAATAAAGGGTTTAGTTTCATGGTTTGGAGTAGGCAGAAGGGCCACATTTTTCCCAGTAGAATTGGTTAACATTTCTAGCATGATGTTCATAATAAATCTGGTGAACGCTGGTTTGTCATCCATATGGTCTGGGTTTGTGGTGGGCAGTAACTCCCATAAAGTGCAGCTTGTAAATTGCTGTCTGGTTTTTGTTTCTGTTATAAGCTCTTTTTTTTGTTGTATCTTAAGGATGTGATAGCTTGATACAGTTAATGTGCCAGTTCACAGGCTAGTTTAACTGCTAAGTAATAGTTGTTTTTGTTAGTATATTCTGTTGTTTAGCAGGGCTGGGGCCCCTTAATAGAACCCTGATAATATAACCAAAAAAATAACATTAGAGACATAATGGCCCCTGTGCTGCTGCCCACCAATAAAGCAACAGCACTTTACCAACATTAACACAAATTCAAGTCTCAGTGCCTCTGGATGTTGAGTTTGCACTTATTGACTTTGGTCTCTCCTAATGGATACCCATCTCTTTGCTTTTATTTAGATCCAAGTGACTCCACACATTTCGTGTGTTGTGTAAAACATGTTAGTCTCTCCCAAGGGATACCTATCTCTTTGCTCTTATTTGGGTCCAAGTGACTCCACACATTTCATGTGTTGTGTAATACATTTTAGTCTTGTCAGTCCCTTTCATATTCTAATGACTTAGATGTACATATATACACACACTAAGTTCATCATTTTTTATCTCAATCCATTCCATTATTCAAAATGATTCTTTTAGACTATGAGCATCACAATATCTTGTGTCTCTTATTATTGTGTGCCCTACTTGCTTGTAGTTGCTTCTTTTGGTCTCAGCTTATGTTGCATCTGTCCCCTATACAATAATCTTGTTAATTCACAGAACTGATTTAAATAAAAACTAGCAATACCTGAGTGCAAGATTAATATGCAGAACAAGTAATTGATCTTAAACTCTGAGGTGATGATTTAAAACCAGAGGAATGACAATATTGAAACTTGTGATGTCGATCAATTATGCTAAAGGTGCTTTTCCTTAACAATCTGTTATGGCACAAAAAGGGTACAACACAATGCTATATTGCAGCACTAAAGAGAATGCCACAATTCCAAAAGTTTACAACGTAAGAGATAAATTGCAAAGCACACATACCAGTTCAAGATTAGCATTGAAAACGGAAGTTAATCAATGACCTCTTACAAATTTGAAATCAAATATCAAGCAGGCAACAATCTTTATCTTCATATTATTAAGGTTATATCAGTGAAATAAATGTTCAACTAACTGATCCACAAAGAAACTGTCTAATGGTTTCAGTCCTTACATATCTGAACATTATTGCCCGAAAGTAAACTAAAAATATGGTTAAGATAAAAAGTCTGATATGTCTGGTTGAACAAGGGAGACATTATATTCAGATGTGATACAAGCACAAAGGAACACACACCACAAAAACATCAAACAATAGTTATATGATTTAGAATCTAGGCAAATATCCCCACCACCTAAAACAGTATAAATAATATAATAAAAGCAAGTTCAAAAAGAAATTATAAAACATGTGTTTTAAGAGACAAATGAGATGTCAACTAACTAACAAACTTTCTCTTAAATTAGAGAGAAAACGGTGAGATTCAAAAATTTACTCTTCTAGACAATTCGATTGGTAATAAATAAACTGTCCAATTGTTTCAGCCATTCAATACCTGAACATTATTACCCAAAAGAAAACTTAAAAATATAGTTAAGAAAATCAGTCTGATATGTCTGGGTGAGCTAGGAAGAACTTATATTCAAATGTGATACAAACATAAAGAACAAATGCCCACAATTACATCAAACAAAAATTATGTGATTTAGAATCTAGGCATATATCCCCCCACCACCTAAAACAGCTTAAAGCCTTAAATCATATAATAAAAGCGAGTTCAAAAAGAAATTATAACATGTGTTTTACGAGACAAATGAGAGGTCAACTAACTAACCCACTTTCTCTTAAATTAGAGAGAAAACACAGATTCAAAAATTTGCTCTTGTAGACAATTCCATTAGTAATAAAGAAACTGTCCAGTTGTTTCAGCCATTCAGTACCTGAACATTATTACCCAGAAGAAAACCAAAAATATGGTTAAGAAAATCAGTCTGATATGTCTGGGTGAGCCAGGAAGAACTTATATTCAATTGTGATACAAACATAAAGAACAAACGCCGACAATTACATCAAACAAAAATTATGTGATTTAGAGTCTAGACAAACAGCCCCACATTCTAAAACAACTAAAACAATAATATAAAGCAAGTTCAAACAAAAAATAAACAACATGTGTTTTAAACTTTTAACTTTTAAGAGACAAGTGGTCAACTAGAGGGAAAATCCTGAAATTCAAATATTTGTTCTCCTGGACCAGCCCATTGGCAATAAAGAATCCTTAACATATCTAAACGTTATTGCCCAAAAGGAAACCAACAATATGTTTAAGATATCAGTCTGATATGACTAATCAAACAAAGCAAAAAAATTATATTGCAATGTGGTACAAACACCAAGGAACGCTCCATATAAGCATCAAACAAAAAATATGTGATTTAGAGTCCACACAAATAGCCCACCTTCTAGAACAGCCAAAATAATAATATAAAGCAAGTAAAAACAATGCATTTCAAAAGACAATAAGCAGTCAACTAACTAATCTTCTTTGTCTTAAACTAGAGAGAAAGCAATGAAATTCAAAACATTTCTCTCTTGGACCAGTCCACTGTTAGTTAAGAAAGAAACTGTCCATTTGCTGCAGTCCCTCACTATTAAAAACTATGCATAAACAAAATCCAATAACTACCTAGAATGTTCATCTTTTGAGACAGAAAAATGTAAAATGTATTAGTTCCATGTTTGTTCTCACCAAGGCATCGAATTTTGGCTTGTATTGTGGAGTGACTTTATCAACATATTTGGGGATTTCAATACCTGACAAGAAACACAAATAAAATTAAATGTTACACTAATTGAAACAAATTCGAGAGCATATTAAAATATGGAACATAATAATATAAAACAAGAACATAAACTACATCTCTCATTTGAATGGAATTTGTGATTTTAGGGCAAAACTAGGGCATTTACAAAGGGGGACTTTACACAATTGCACATGCAACTATGATATTTTATGAGTGGCCAATGTTATATATCTATCTACCCATCCATGAATATCATGCAACCCATCCTTAGCCAAGTTTACCTCATATTCTCCATTGACAAACTCACTTTTGTATATTGTCTCCCAAGGAGGGTTGCATGTAGCCTACGATCTCCACAGAAACAAAAGCAATCAATGATGATTATTTTTTCCAAAATGTTCTTAAAATAAGAGAATGTGTCACATGAAATGGGATGGTATGGACATAAAAAAAATGGGCAACTAAATCATCTCCCCTTCCCTATATTGCACATTCGACATTGCTACAACTATCCCTAGCCCCTCACTACTATTCTTCTCTCCTTTTGTACAAAACTCAAAACTAGCAGCCATGGATGGCATGGCAGATCCTATATACTCTACTGGCATACCCTTCAGTTTGCCTTCCATTAAAATCTATGTAACTTGGCCTTCTCAGATATGGTTACCTTTAAAGAAAATATTAACCCCATGACCTGTAAAGCGCAAAATATTTAAAAGCTTTGAATGGGCTATTTGCATGAATTGTTAAGAGGATGGAAGGGCATTCAAACTGGTTGTGTGGATGTCCCACCTTCACCTCCACCACTCCCACACCCTAATGATTCCCCAACTCCTCTTTGTTCCATTCCAACATTTTCACTGCTGTCTATGTTATTGTTTAAGTAAAAAACTAGTGCAAACACTCACAAATAAATTAATAATGCAATGTGTATAGCCGTATTTTTCTTATTTTCAAAGACAGGGCTGCAAGTTTAGGTTTAGTGTTTAGAAAGGGCTTAGTGGGACCACAAGTTTTCTTTTTTCTAAACCACAAGCTTTTTTAGTGCATATTCCATCCAGGAACATTTGTCCATCCTGAAAATGTCTGATGCAGAAAAATATTCAAGGGCATGTCTGATGCATCCTGAAAATGTTACAGGTACAGGGATGTCCAGAAAAACCCCAGGAATGCTTCCCCATGTGTAATTGATAATTATTTAATATTTACGCAATAACCATCCTATTATCTTAGAATCCATTTCACGCTGACTGTCCCATCTGCCTTATATATGTTATAGTTCTTTTGGCGAGTTAGACCAGGTACACCAAGGGCATGGCACAAACAATCTGGGTACATCTTAGACATACCAGGGCAAACCGGTCCTTGGACTGGGACCTGGACCCATTCAAACTGCATGCAGAACCCAGGGTGGGAGAATTCTGCATCTTAAATTTTTATAGAAAAGACTCAGGAAGCGAGAACCAAAGAGAAAAACCTACAAACCAAACTGCTCCAATGATCACATAGATAACATAAGTCACTGCAGAAAAGCAGGCATGAAAAGTTACGGTTTTAATCAAAAAAGTTCATAGAAGACTAGTGTCGAACTAGAAATGATCAAATAAACTCTCTTGTATTTAGGGTTAAAAGTAAAGCTTTTTGCTTATTTGTACGAAAAAGTGAACTGAAATATGTCATAGAACAAGGGGGTTGTGAAAATGTCAGACTTACAAAGAAATCTTTCTGTAGATAATCAGTTGTCAAAAACAAGCAAAAAAAGAGACAGCTTTGATCCAAAAAGCTTAACAAAGCTAATTTGTCCAACTAGAAATGATTGCTATGACCTTAACGGCAAGGTAGAAAGCAGAACTTTTGTTAATTTGTGCTACAAAAGTATACTGAAATATAGGTTGTAGGGCAAAGAGGTCATGATAACATCAGACTTAAATAGAATCTTGTCATAGAATTTCTAATGGAGTAGTTAAAAAGAATGTTGAACAAAATTACAAAGAACAGTGAGGAAGTTCTAGAGGATCTTAGGTGTTAAAAAAGAGAACTTAGCAAGTTACGAAACAGAAAAAAAATCTGTAAAACAATTTGGGAGTTAATGGAAAGTGGTATAATAGATAGAATGTGGAAGACTAGTTATTGGCCAAGTGTAGTGCCCATACTCCCTTACTCTGCCTGAGTACACACTCAAACCTACATGAGAATCTTTTATCCTCTTTTGTACTGCTTAAATTATTATTTTCTAAATGCTGAGAGTTTTGCAATGCCCCTACTAAAAACCTATGGTTTCTCACCTATAGAATTATCTGTTCTTTGTGGCAATACCTTCTAGTGATCATATACAAAAATTCAACACAATAACACAGTTCTTTGTATGTTTTGGTGGAAGTGGGTTTCTCTAGATTTACTTCTGCTCTACAGGTTATGTTGCTTTCTCTGGCAAAAAAATGCATTACACACTCTAATTGTTATTCTTGTTTGCATAATTACAGTTCCATTAACCTCTTATAGGTTATATCTGGGAATTAATATAAGAATTGACTCACTCAGAATTACACAGAAATCCATTACATTTGTTGAATTCCTTAGAATACCTTAAGATTTTATGTACAAACTTTGGATGGCATCAACATCGTGATTTTTTCTCACTAGTTTTTTCCCAAGACTGATAAAGAAAATAATTCAATCATTAGGTAACTTTTCTAAACTGTTACTAAAGGTGGAAATTTCAACGACATGACAGAACTAAGGACCTGGTGTAAGAACAGGTTGACAAATCAAATATTACAACTCAGCCTAATTCTTGTAGGATTGATGAATACAATGGCCACAAATCCAATTACAAGATGTCATGTCTATTCTGTAACCACCTATAAAGCTGGTGAAGCTGCAACGGCCCAGCAAGTTATTTACACCTATTTTCGGTTATTTAAATTTTGGGCTTAAATATTTAAACCAAACCTCCAAAAAGCATGCATTACATTAATGTTTACACAGCAGCTATAATGACTTATTGTTATGCTTAATAATAACCCTCATCCATTCTGCCCAGATTCAGCAAAGCCAGAAGTTTCTCTTATATTTGAATAAATAACAGCAAGCCCTAGTATTATGGGGGGTTCACAAGCATAATAGAAATAACAGATTTAAATATTTTGTTCTAAATTTTATATTTCTAGTATACTGTATTTACTATTTAGTATTTTGTTTTTAAAGTTTGATACTTGATCAGTTGATTGTAATTTTGATGAACATTGGATCGTGATTAAGATGATTATGAAATGAAAAATTTTGAAAATTCTTGTTCCAATGTCTATATTTGATATTTTGACATTTGTCATTTGAATACTAGACTCTAGTTATTATGTTATACATCTTTATCTTTTTAAAACTATTTTTCCAAGTACTATATGTATTGTGCTAAATTACCCGTTCGAGTTCAGGCTCGGGTTCGGATACACGAACCCGGTTTGTGGGTTGGGGTAAACAAAATTTGCCCTTTGGGTTTGTGGGTCAGGTTCATCCGTATGTGTGTGTGTGTAGATATATATATATATACATATACAAATATGTATGTATATATATATTAAAACATATTATATGCAAAAATTTAAAGAAATATTCAGAATTATAAAACTAAATACCATAGAAACAAGACTTGGACTCGGCAAGGGTGACTCGACTCGAGACTCTGGACTTGGCAAAAAAACTCAGAAAAGTGAAAAACCCAAGAAATTTAGAGATTTTTAAGGATTTAAAACTTGTTTCATGCACCCTTTATTAAATAAACCTTAAATACACAATAAAATCATCAGATAGAAGCTAATTTCATCACATACACAAGTATGCGTTAAGTATAAACTATAAACGCAAATTGTAGTTGAAGGAAATAGCAAACTTCGATATATAAATATTGTCAAATGTATACAAAACTCATGGAATATAAAATCCATGACATCAAATGTTCCACACAAATATCAAAACAATAACTACATGTACATGGCTCAACGGAACTTGCATCCCTCCTGCGAAGGCATCTAAGGTAGGTCCTAGATGATTCAGCAGCCATAGTCTCTGTCCGTGACTCCATGCCACCCTCACCAACATCAGTTCATGCTCCAACCTCCTCTGCCATGGCTATAACCTCAAGCTCTCTATTTGCTTGGTTGACCCAATCAAGGTCCTCGTCATTAAAGACAAGATCCATAGCCTTAGTGATCCACAAAAGGTGTTAGATGTGAGAAAAACCCAACAATAGAAGATAATCCATTTTTGTCATTTTTTGAGATTTAAAAAAAAAAACAATTTTTTGAGTCTAGCCGAGTCCAAGCATAAAAACTCATCGGGTCCGAGCCGAGTCTGCGAGTCTGGGCCCCTAGGACTCGTCCAAGGTCACCCGGCTCAAGACTCGCCAAGTCTTGGCGAGTCCTAGCAAGTCAAGGAACTTTGCATAAATACATTTAATAGTATGCTACTTCATCATTGCTCAATGCATGAGGAGAACCCAACAATAGAAGGGATGCTTTTAGGGACATTTTAGGGTTTTTGCATGCAAAAAAAGGTCAAAAATGTATGTTTTTGTTATGTTTTGGCGCTTAGCGCCTTTGGATACACTCAAGTTCATAATTGGGTTCAAACCTAGCGAACCCAAATGCTTGGGTATTGTTGACGTGTATTTTGTACACAATCATACACAGAATAAAATACCCAAGGGTACCTTATCCTCTCTTGAATAAAATCTCTAACTGCTGAAGATATCGCAAGAAGGATCAGTTAGGGTGACTTCAATGTTCTTTTAAGTAGGGTCTCTACGTGTGGATAAGCACAAGTGGTCGTTGTGATTGCTGTGTCATCAAGGGGCCTTACGTTTCCGAAGTAGAATTTCCTAAACTAAACGAATTCTCAAAAAAAGATCAAAAGAGTAGGGCTTGCAAGAGATCTAGTCTAATCTAACCCTAAGAATGACTCAATGTGGACGAGACTTGGCAAGCTTCTACCAACTTCAATATTGCCATAAAATAACAACTCAATTGAAATTGATGCGATCTTCTAAGGTAACAAATGATTTTTCAATTCATCAAGGATCATAGACACTACCACAAAGGCACATATCCACGATACAACAATGATTGAAGGTTTAAGTGATTCAAGTTTATCCAGTTGACCACGCAAGGCATTCCTACAATCAGCAAGAAGCTAGTGGTTTGGAGAGTGAATCTCACCGACGATCAAGTCCAACACTTTATCCTTCAAACTAAAATACTACTTTGATTGAGAATGATTCAAGAGAGTGAACAACCATGAAGATAACCATAAGAATTGCAATAAAACACCATAACTTCAATATTCTATTGATCTCAAAGCCATCATGAACAACAATTGTTTGAAATTCCTTCCTCAAAGCTCAATCTTGCTACAAATCAAATTGCTAATCTCTAATATCTCTCTAATTTCTCCTTAATCTCTAGTTTTCTCGTTACAAAATGAAAAGAAATGAGGGTATATATAGCATCCTCAATTACAATGAACGGTCCAGATCAAAAAGAAGATCAATGGCCAAGATTATGACACCTAAACCCTAATTAGGGTTTATTACAAATAGCCCCCTTTTTACTGAACAATATTAAATGCATAGCCAAATATTAAATTTGGCACGAAAATCTAGGAGACATAGACCAATGACAATTAAGGTGCCACATCATCTATAACAACCTCTCATCTAGAATCTTATTCCCTTTCCAATGCTCCTTCTTAGCATATGCAATGAATCTAGACACGATTCCTTCGATCTCAGCAATTGGAATCTCGGGAAGATTCCTCATTCGTTCCTCCAAGTGGATGACCTGATCGAAAGCCTTGAGAAGAGCAGCGTCCCATCCAGGTTCAAGTTCTTTGATCTTCTCAATCAGGAGCATGGTGGCAAACATCTGATCTCGTTGCTCATTTGTAATAACATTCTCATCTTTGCAAAAGATGACCTTGACTCTATCTTCTAATTCTTGCAAATCCACATCTGTCTCAACTTCGATCCTCCTGCCAAGAATAGTACGTAGTACCTCAAACACTCTGTCCTGGATCGGGTGGATAACCTCCTCAACATGATTGCATCTAGTACTGATGTCCTCAAAAAGAACTTCCTTCATCTGGAGTAAAGTCGACCACTGGAGTAAACTATGAGGTCCTCCATCCATTATCTTTTCTTGTGCTAGGACCTTCCTTGATGTTTGTCTGATTACTTGCAGGACAGGAATGATAACATCCTTAATATGAGCAAAAGCAGTTACAGTTATCATTAGGTTGTGGATGACCTCAAGAACTTGAATAGCTCGGTGAATGGTCTGCATCATCCTTGTTGCAAATTCAATAGCAACTGTATGAGATTTGTCAATCCAAGAGCTCATAAGCTGAACCAAACTCCTGACTCTCTCTGCCTCGCCAACTGATTCAAGGGGAAGTGCCTGTGCAGGAGATACTGCTGGATCCTGACGTCTCAAAGGCTGATTGAGATGGCTAAAGTAGCCTCTCCAAGCACTGACCTCTCGCTCAAGCTTCCTATTCTTTTCCATTTCTTCTCTAAGCTTGTCCTTAAGTGCCTCAAATGAATCAGTGGCATCATCCAACGTCTATTCGGCTGTGAGTGGACCAAGCTCAAATGTCTCTACATCATATTCCTCTGCGAGGATCTCACCTTCATACTTGTCCACTGCTGGTGTAGCTATCTGCAATTTCCTGGATCCCGTCTCATCTCTGATCATCTTGGACATCTTGGTGGCTTTCCTCTTTTCTGTCACTTCCTGAGAATTTCCAATAAGGCTCTCTAAATCAATCACATTATCTTCGTCCTCGATCACAATCACCCTTGTTAGTCTCTCTTTTAACCAATCTGGAATGGCAGATCTTGTTTCTTTAACCTGTATCTCCTTAGGCAATGTTTCTTCTTCTCTGAGAGGAGATGTTACTTCATTATCTTCCTTATCTTCATGTAGCTCATTAGCTTGGAGAGACCCACTTGGTGACCTTCGAGGTGCCTATCCTTCTTTATCGTTCTGTACCATTGATTCCATAGACTCCTCTATCTCAAGTGTCCTCTTCTCAGGTCGAGAAGATGTGCCGGATGAACGATCTCGGTTGGCCTCTTGCTTCTTCTTGGAAGATTCCCTTTTCTCAGGTCTCTCTTTCCTCTTCGAGCCTCTTGGATGGGGGTTGCCTTCACTTACGCTTCGAAGGTTGCCTTCGCTTGCATTTCTGGGATAAGGATTACCCTCACTTACACTTGCTCCTCCTTCAACTGGTCTGTCTTCCAAAGTGAAAGTCATAGATATGCCTTGCTCTCTCAACTTCTGATGCTGCACATCAACCCATCTGCAAGTACAAGACAAGACTGGAGCCATCAAAGCATCTAGATCCACAACCTCGGGTTCATTCCAATCTAGCCTCACTTATTTGCTTTCTCGATCATAAGATGATTGGAGATGTCTGCCACTGTCCTGAGCTTGGTCGGCCACTCTGTAAATTTTGCATTTTCTGATAAAGTCTAAAGGCAATCTAGAATGCATCTTTCTTTTCACTTCAAGGTCATCCAAGAGATTCATCACAAAGTCTTCTATCTGAAACTCATGCTTATATTTTCTTCCGACTGTCTCCTCTATATACCCATATGGATCAAAGCTCTCTCTCAAGGCAAAGAATGAAAATGAATATAAAGCTAACTCTTTCTCTGCATCATCCATGGCTAGAGCATTAGGACATACCTCAACTGAATTCCCTAATATGATAGGCACAGGAACTCCATTTCCATGTCTGTGTCTGAATGCTTTCACATAAGCTGCCAACTGTCTTGTTACCTCAAGTAACACAATTCTGTCTGTCGGATATCTCGGCAACATATAGGGAGGTGAAGGACATCCATGAACTCTAATATATGTAAATTTCTAGAATTGGATAAACCATGCACCATACCTCTTTACAAGCTCTTGTGCATCTTGAGATAGCCGATTGTGAATCCGCCTTGCAATGTCCTGGTGATGTTCATCGTGAAGGTATCATTGACTAACTTGTAGTTACTTCCTGGCGAATGATGCAAGTGAACATAGGAATCACAAACTCTGACCTCGCCAGGTCCTCTTCCAATCACTCCTCTGTGAGGTAGTCTTGCATACTCAAAGCTCCTGATCAAGGCATATATGATGTATGAACTCATGTGGAAAGACTTGGTAGCCTTCAATCTCCTTAACTGTACGTCCAAGCAATGGCTAATCATTCTAGCCCAATGGATTGTTCCTTTTCCCTGAACTATCACTTGGATGAAGTAGAACATCCACTTCTCAAAATAGAAGGCTTGAGGGGCTCCTGTGACTCGGTTGAGTAGTGTTATCAAATCTCTGTACTCCTCCTGGAAGTCGATCCTATGTGGTGTGTTTGGAATCTTGCTTAGGCAAGGACGACTCTTGAGTAACCGATTCTTATTGATGATGCTTAGGCAAGTGTCTGGATCATCTTCATACATGGACCTGGCTCCTTCTAAGCTTTTATAAATCATATCTTTATGTTCTGGCAAGTGAAGAGCTTCACTAATAGCTTCCTCTGAAAGATAAGCAAAAGTGTCTCCTTCCTTGGACACTATCGATCTGGACTGTGGATCATAATGGCGAGCACACTCGATCATTAACTCATGGCACTGGATTGCTGGAGGGAAGTCGGCCGCCTTGATAATGCCACTTTCAATTATCCTCCTTGCGACAGGTGATGGCTTGCCAATGTAAGGGACCTCTCGAAACTTCTTCACACTGAAGTTTCCCAAGTTAGTATCTCCAATGTTGCTCCACTTAGACACAATCTTGGTCTCCAATTCTTCGTTCTTCTGATCTTCCTTCATGAGAGCTGGACGACTGGTGGATGCTCCTGCCTTCGGGGTCGCCATCGTAACACCTACACAACATTTCATAATAAGAAACAGATTTTGCAATGCATAAACATAAATTAGATTAAAGATTGAATTTAGGAAACTTCATGATAAGTCCTTGAGTTATCATTTCCTAAATACGATTGAGCTACTGGAAATTCAAAATTTCAAAATTCAAAATTTAGATTAAGACTATGACGATCAAAATTCAAAATTTAGACAAAAGAAGACTTCGCCATACCTCACTTGAGAGCTAACTCTAAAAAGATGCAAAATAAGGAAATTCGCCTAGGCAAAAACGAAGTTTGAAGTATTCAACGTGGTCCTCCTCTAGCAAAGGCGCCTTTCTTAGTTAATTTCACCACCTTTGGGGTCTCCAACGTGATGATAGAGTATTCGCTCCACTTCTAACCAAATTTGCACCCTTCCTTGATGAGATTTCGCACTTTCTCCTTGTCTTCTCCAAATCGCATGCAAATGAACGATTAAATGATGATTTGAAATGAGATATCACACCCCCTTTATATAAGCGCTTACCTCTTCAATCCCCCATAGGCCGACTTTTGAAAATAGGCAAATAATAAATAAATTTCAAATAAAAATAGAGGCCGACTTTGTAAAATATAGAAAATAAAACCCAAGCGCTCCAATTTTATTTATTTAATTAATTGATTAATTAAAATGCCTTTATAATTAATTATTTCGATTTTAAAAGGTAAAATTAATTAATTAAATACCTTGTGCACACCCATTAAATGCCAATTTTAATTAAATATTTCAAGGTTTATCGAAATTAAGCATTTAATGTATTTCAAAATTTATTGGCGCCAAACACATGAGAGATGTAAGGGATACAAACCATATCGCTCTGGTCCCTGGGAGAGGGACAGGAGCGCCTTAGCTTTTTAATCTTGATTTTCACGTTCAAAGCCACTTCCTCTACGTTGAAACTAGCATTTTAAATAGGAATCTTGAGCTTGATTGATCCAATGTTTTGAAACGAATGCCTCCTAGACCATTTTCGCTCTGGTCCCTGACTGAGGGACAGGAGCGAAGTTTGTACTTTAGCTTAAAATTGTCAACTTTTAACATTAACTCCTCATTCATCACCCTTCTAATGACATTTTCAACCTTGTGTGGCCTAGGCTTGACGAAGCTTTTGAAGGAAATGACTAATTTTATGAATATCGCCCTGGTCCTTGACTGAAGGACAGGAGCGATTTTGCATCCTTGCTCAAGTTAATCACTTTTTGACATTTGGTTCCTTGTCCATCATCCTTCCAAGGACATATTCGACCTTGTGCAACTTTGCCTTGGCGTGGTCTAGGAAGAAAAGGATTGATTTTATGAATATCGCCCTGGTCCTTGACTGAAGGACAGGAGCGAACTTTTGTTCATTGGGCTTAATCCTTGTTCGCATCAACTTGCAATTGCCTTCAAAGTATAAAATGGTGTTCCTTACTCCCTTTTTGAACATTTGAAATGGAAGTGGCACCTCAAAATTAAGCATACTGAGACATTTCGCTCTGGTCCCTGGGAGAGGGACAGGAGCGAACTTGACCATTTCCATCACTTTTCGCGGTCCTTGCAACTTTGTTTCTCTTCGAGGCGTTCCAAACATCATTGCCCCCTTATACCTTGGCCTGGAGTGGTTTAAACTTGGAGGGGAATATTAGATAGCCTTGATTTCGCCCTGGTCCTTGACTGAAGGACAAGAGCGAACTTTCACTTATAAGCTCATTCGTGCTTTGCCAACTTCCAAATTTGTCTTCAACGGACTCATTATGTTCCCCTTCACTTATCTTTAACATGAGACTTGCTCCAACTTGGTAGGAAATTTGTCTTAAGAAGAAATCGCTCTGGTCCCTTGGAGAGGGACAGGAGCGCCTAGGCAAATATGGGCTTCATTTGGTATCTTGCAATCTTCAAATGATCTCCAATAGATTCGTTATGCCTCCTTTTACTTGCCTCAAACTTAAAAACTCATTTCACCTCGCCAAAAACTTGTCTTGTGGAGGAATCGCTCTGGTCCCTGAGAGAGGGACGGGAGCTATCGTTAAAATTCGCCCTGGTCCCTGGCAGAGGGACAGGAGCGAACTTGCTTCTAGGGCCAATTTTCTCTTTCGAGGTACAATCAAATTAAATTCAACGAGTAAAATGTACCTCCCTTGTTCTTCTCAAATCGCGAAATCGTTAAAATCTTTCAAGGACAAGGCAATTTTGGATTTCAAGCTCCGGTCCTTCAGTGAGGGACAGGAGCGATTTGTCTTCATAGCATGTTTCCTTGTTTGCAAATTTCTTCAAATTATATTCAATGGACAAAAGATGTCCTCCTTTACCTCTCCCAATCCAAAAATCGCCTTGGTCCTGCAAGGACAGTGAAATTTTGAGAAACAAGCTCCGGTCCTTCAGTGAGGGACAGGAGCGATTTTTGTCCTTGAGGGCAAAAGTTCAACTTTTATTGCAAACGACTCAATCCTGGCGTTCCATCATGTTGATTTCACCTTCCATTGCGTCCTTGACGCTTCAATTTGATCAAAATGAGGTCAAAATGGTCTAAGTAAGTCATTTCGCCCTAGTCCCTGACTGAGGGACAGGAGCGATTTGGCCTTAAACTTCAAAAAAATTGCCATTTTGAGTCTCAAAAATCTTTCAAAATCTTCAATTATTGCATCTCCTGGCGACCCTGCGCAAGACAAATGAAATAAATTAATAACCAAGATGCATAAAATATCATTTTCACCCTGGTCCCTGACTGAGGGACAGGAGCGATTTTACTTCCATAGGCCAAAATACCAAGATTTTAAGACTTCAGTCACTTCACAAGGCAAAATTAGGCCATTTCCAATGCTCGGGCTCAATTATCAAAATTCTCAAAAATTAGCCAAAAATCACCCGGACAAAATTCACAATTCCATCATTAACACTTAGGCAAAATTTGGACTTGCATTCAAAAATCTGACTGAACCTAGACAAACTCATTTGACCCCCTGACAGATTCACCTTATTTCAAAATTGCATCCTACGAGAGGAAGCTCAACAATCTTCAAAATTTGGACTAGACACCGGCTTGAAAACATCAAAACGGAAACCCTAAGGCTTAACCCCAATCCAGACGACTGACTCACTAACCCAAAACCCTAAAAGCAGAGAGAGAAAAAGGCAAAACCGAGCAAAAAGAGGGGGTCCCCATTTTAATGGGGCGATGTGTGAAATGGTCACAACAGGTACATACCCAAGGTGAACCTGCAGGCAAACCCAGTTCGAGTGTGTGGACCAAAAGAGGTGAACCCAGTAACATAGGTATTAAGTAGTCAATTCATTTAATTTCTATGTTTGAGATGTTTGTCCTACATTGCTTTTGCTTGTCAAGCTCACATCCCACCCTTTTGTTCCTATTATTTTACTTTCCTATGTATCTAAGAACAAACAGAAATAATTAAAAATCCAAAACCTTAACAGTATAGTAATTGTACAATTAGTAATTGTCCATAATTGTACATGCAATTTTAAAAGAAAACAAACACAAGGATGCAATGTAATGTCTGAAAAGATACTCAAAAAATATACAAACTAATTGCATTTGAGGAAAATATATGAACCTAGTTACAAATTTTACACGGCTATTTCAAAAATTGATAAGTATACATATGATAGTTTTTAAAATCTGTACTGGTACATGGCATTTGAACCAACATAAACAGACCTGCAAGTCAATAAATGGCATCAATGGCTTATGTCTGTCAATATCTCATTTTTATTTCAAAAGATATAACTTACTGTCATAAACTTGTTTGTACATGTCAACTATATTTGAACCTAGCCCCTTCCTGTAGTATTCCCAATCAATTGGTTGTGGTTCCTGCAAATTAAAGGGAATGGAACAAGGTTTAGATTCAAAAAAATATATGTAAATGAGCCAAAAACTATATTTTTAAATAATGGAACTTCTGATTGCTTGCCTACATCATTTACTTTCTAATTATAACCCTACATGAGATGGTTTCATATTCTATCAAACAACTTTCTTCCAAAATCCATCCTCTAAATTTAAGAATGGAACCCAATCTCTTCCTTTGCTAAAGTTTCCCCATTCTAAAGCAATAGAAAGTGAACAGCTGTGTGACTATTGCTTGTTCCCAGCTAGAAAACCATTTGCCCGCTTGCATTACCACTGTAAAAAGACTTTCATTTTTGACAAATGAAGAACAATCTTCCATTGTGTATAACAACATTAAACAAAATCGGTATCATTAATTTAGAAATGACTCAACAACCTTAATTTAGTTTAACAACAAATAAAAACCATCAAATATTGCTCAGACATGTTGGATAAGTGATACTAACAAAGTTGCACTGCTGCTAAAGTCGCCTTGAGGCAATCCACAGTTAAAAGGAAATTAGCAGTTTGGGCACAGCTAATTTTAGGAGATATTATTCCAGATTTGGAGCACAATTTTTTACAGCAGTTGAAGACTCTTTTACAAAGATATTTTTAGGATTTTGTTAATGGTTTAGTTGCTGAATTTTATAAGTTAGTTACTGATTTTAGTGTTAGTCTTTTGCTGTTTATGATCACCCAGTTTTAGCTCCTTATTTTTAGTTGCTGACTTTTAGGAGTTAGTTACTGATTTTAGTGTTAGTCTTTTGCTGTTTATAATCACCCAGTTTTAGGTAAGGTACACAAATAACATCATTGAATGAACCTTCACCCATGTCAATAGACCCTCTTCCACATACACTCATAGATGTGTTATCACCCATCAAAATATATGGCATGGAACAAGTTCCAAATGAAGAAAATATGTCCTGTGATGGAAGCATAAGAAGACTTCATCACACCTATTTGAATTTTTTTTTTGTTGTTGAATTAATAGATCAGAAAATGCATCAAAAGCAGGTGAAGCATATGCAGATTCCATATATGTCTGAAGCGTATGAAAGCTACAAACAAAAAAGAATACTTAGAACCAAGCTAAAAAAACATATTTAGAATTGATTGTTGATCTTCTTTATCAATCTTACAAACTGTTAGCTACATTCCTAATCATTTTATCTTTGAGATGTGATCCTCGATGCAATCAAAACTGTTGGAGATCTAGTTAGTCATCAAGTCGATATCAACTTGATGCCCTCTGACTTTATCAATATTACCATACAATTTAGCAAAAGTGTCCCATGCCTCCTTAGGTGTTGAACATTAGTCAAGATGAAATTAGAGATCAAAAATCACTTATAAGCATATGAAACCAAAAGCTTTCAACAGTCTCTTTTGTTAATTTTGTGATAAGACTGATAACAAAGAACAGAAAACAATAAAAAGCAATACACAACACAGCAGTACCCTGGGAAAACCTCCCTCGTGGAGGTGAAAAACCCAGCAAAGAACATCTCAAATTGTATTAGATCAACCACAGTAGCAGATTTACAATGTTCCTTGTTAAGGCACAATCCAAAATAAAACACTACTTATATGAGATACACAAATCTGCCTTGAAGTTCTGATCACTATCACTGTGAATCACTTTGACAGCCCAGAATGGAGTTCGCTGTCTTTGAATGATGATTGTGTAGTCATATATGATCTTTGCCCAGCCTGGAAGATGGATCGCCAGCCTTAGACAGAATTTGCTTGACTGGAGATATCAATTCGCTTGCAATGTTTGCTGATTAGACAGCAGAGGGCAGATTGCTAGCCTGAATAGCAGATATAACTCGCTGAAGATGATTCGCTAATAGTAGATAGCTCGCTGGTGCAGAGGTAAGTCGCACATTAGAGAGATAGATGATTCGTTGATCTGATTGTGATTTGACCTCAAATCACCTTGCATATATAGGTGTCAATGCCTTCTATAGGTCTCTAGTCGGCCTTGCATAATTTTGGCACCAAGAATAGGATCAGACCTTTAATTACAAGTTACATATAGGTCGGCCCTAATTACAAGTTACATATGATGCCCAATTAGGGCCAGACCAATACATGTTGACAAGTTACATTATTGCACAAGGGGTTCACCCATTTAGGGCCAGACCTAATTGCTTTACAAGTTACACAAGTTACATGCTGCCGCCAATGATTACATATTAAATTAAATCATCATTATGGCTAAGGCCGACAAGCCACTTAGCCATCAAACGTGCTAGGTCGGCCCCTAGAAGGCTCTGACCTAGCTATACATCAACATCTTTCCCAGTTGTTTTGTTTAGCACAAGTAGGTTAAGGAATTGATTCATTTACATATCTAATGCAACCTTTTCCCCTTGGGTAATTCCATACTAACGTTTTCAAAGTTGTATAAATATATGGAGTTAGGAGATAGAACCAAGCATAGCAGCACCCCCACAATGAGCTCAATCAAAAACAGCCCAACACAAAAGGTGGTAGTTTATTTTAGTGTGCTTTTACAATGCAAGCAAGAAGGAGACTCGAGTGAGAAACTCAATCAATCTAATCAAGATCAGATGGAACGAATTACATTAGAGTATAGAGCTTGGAAAGAGCTTTTTGACCACTATAAAGGTTGAAATTTCAACAATGTGGGCAAAGGTTATACCCATTTTCATGTAAAATGCTTTAAAATGGGTAGTGAACCACCAAATTTAGAGCCAATTTACTAATGCTGGAGGAGTCTTCTATAAAATCATAGTAATACATGCAAAGGGGACACAGGCAGAGGTGCACGCTAATGCAATTCTATGCAAGCCTGTTTAAATGCTTTAAAAAGGCTTCCATGTGTTTTTATGATACCTCATACATGAAAGCTTTGAAAAAAAATCATTTTAACTTTTCAAAACCAACAAATTTTAATAAAGTGCCCAACAAACTTTTTAATATTATTTTCAACTTGGATCTGCCTGAATGGTAAGTCATGTGGCCTCAACCTACATGCTTGGGGAAGAGGGAAATTCCCTTGACTACAATTTCTCAGATTTAAGTGAATGGACAATAGAACTCTAGGTTTTCAATAGTTCTAGATGTAATCATACTGTTCAATTGGCTCCAAACCACCACAAAAAGTATGCAACCTGCAAAATCTTCGATCAAACCCTAGAACATTTTTTGTTACTTGATTTCACAGTGTGTGATTTGAATGAAACTAAAGTCTATCCTAACCAATTTGACCTTTTCAAATGCAATTGAACAATCTGTTTCTTCCCTGAAGACCTCCTACATTGGGCAGTGAAAAAATCATGCATCCAAGAATATAAACCTAACAAAAGAAACTACCTCAAATCTAAAATTGAATGCCAACTAATATGCCTTACTCTGATACCATGTTACATTTACTAAATATTATGCAAAATTAAATCACCCTAGGAATAATGACAAAAGGATGACACTGATTCAAATGCTAACAGACAAGAATAACAAGATTTCAATATTTGTATTCAATTAGATCAGTATGTTGGATGAAAGGAAAGAATAACAATATATAAACTCCAAGTTTCTCAATCCAAAGAGAGTAAGGGAAAATCCCAAAAAACAAGAGAATGGCATGTATCAATTATCCCAAGTCTATCTAAGTAATAAAAAGAAACAAACTATATTTAGTATTTACCTAAGTAAATGAAATCAACTATATGAGTAATAATACTTTTCACAAATCAGTTAAAAGATTATGGGTCATTGGAAGCCAAAATAAGTTGTTGGACCGATTCAAGTGCTCCTAAATTCAAAACAATTTAGAATTTATTATACATCTCGATCTGATCTTAGGATCTGTGGTCACATTCTTATGATTTTAGTGTAATTTGTTTAATACAAGATTAAGCCAAATCCATAGTTTTTGAATGTGATTTTATTTCATACGAGCTTGAGCCGCATTCTTTTATGTTTGGGCTGCATTTGGACGTGCCCAGTTAAGCCTGAGTCAATAATGAATGTACCCATTTAGCCTTAGCATTTGGGCTAACCCTTTTTATTCTTGATTTTTTATCACAATTACTAAATCGCAACCTTACCAAATGTCTGATATAAGGTGTAGGCAACCTTATTTGTTTATAGTGTCAAGTGCCATTACCATAAAATGGCAAACCTGAGTTTGTTTCGTGTGCTTTCACATGCCAAAGTGATAGGCATTTATTATCTATCTTCACTCAATGTACTTAGGGACTAGTTTTACAAAAACAAGATCTCCTGCAGACTGCTGAATGAAAATCTAATAACCATGTTAGAAAATGTGAAACCCTGTATAACTTCTTTTTTTAAATGTAAGTTCCCATTGGCATTCATTTGAATAAAGGAATCGGAAAAAAGGGGGAAAAACTAGGGTTTCGTTGAAAATGCCAGAAGGTGCAAAATTAAGCAGAGGCAAACACACAAAAATCATTAAAGCGGGGTGTAACATGCAAAACCTGATTGAACTTTGTGTCGAGAGTGCGCTTAACCTCTTCGTAAGTGTTACGAAGATTTTTGAACTCCTTGCGTGCGGCGTCAGTCACGAGAAACTTCGCCATGCCATCCCAGTCGATCGTCTTCGCGGCTTTCTCTGCAATACTCTTCCCTTTTCCGCTCATTTTGCACCTGCAATTCGATCTTCTCACCTCCTGCTCGATTCGATCTTCTCAAGTGAATTAAAGAATGTAAAACAATCGCTTTGCCTTATATCAGCGTGTCCTCCTCTGGCCTAAAAAATCTTAATTTTATTTTCATTTTATTTTTTGCAAATAGTGTTTTATAGAAAAAAAAAAATTAATTGTTGTAAGGGGAATCGTGGTTTTTTTTTTTAAGTTTTGAATTTAAATTTATTTGTTTTTCTTATATGTAAAATTAGTGTATGAGTGATTTATTTGTAAATCAAAAGTTATAAAATAATAGAAATTTTGATTAATATTAGTTCTACATGTTACGAAGTTTTGAACTTAATCTAGTTTTAATCTAGTTTTATCTTTTCTTATCTTATCTTAGTTTCATATGTGGATTTGAAGAAAGTTTAGATTTTCAACTATGGATTTATCTTTGAACTTCTAAATCAAGTTTAATAATAAGATCAAATTGACCCCTTCATACTAACCATTACTTTCTAACTTGATCATAAAATGTGTAAATTGTATGCTAAGGTATTGTATAAAAAATAAACTTTAATTAATTTGAATAATCTAATATTCAATTAATAAGAACTCAACTTCATCATTCTTACATGAGCATAGTATTAACATGAGCATCACTTAAAATAGATTAGACATTCACATTGTTGCTCAAAGTCACTTCAGTCGTATTAAAAACATTGAATTGATCCAAGGGTTTGATTAAGGTGAAAGGTGCAAAGTTAGGTACCCCTAGGAATGTTATTAGAAAATATCACAAAGTGTTAGCTCATAATGAAGAATTTAATATTAAAAAAATGTAAATATATCACTATGTATTAGATTTAGATAGGTTAATTATATTAATGTTTTTTTAGGTTTTGGGAGTAAGAGAGTGGAAAGAGTTTGAGGTCGGTTTTAAGTGATAAAAATTTAGATTTAAGTTGTAAAATTAAATCTATTCTTGTTTGTCTTTAGCTTTCATGAGACCATAAAGGCAAAATGATAATGTTATATACATGGAGATTGCATTCAAATTTATTTAGTCTTAAGTGGATAAAATTATAAAGATGTTTGTTGTAATGCCCTGTCAAGGAACCCTAGAGGAAACAAGCCAAGTGTAGACACCCAAAATTGACCATTCAAATTTGGTCAATGTATCCCTCTTATTCACCTATCCCAACTGCTCTCATTAATTAAATAGCTCATAATTATTTAATTATTTTTTTATTATTCTTGCCAAACAAAAATTATCAATTATTCTTCCATTTTTCTAGCCTACCCTCTTAAGTAATTAATTTGATTAATTTACTTATTTGACTATACCTCTTTAGCCCTTCATCTATTAAATTAAATAAATCCTCACATTTATTTAATTTAATTCACTTATCACCTTTTTCCTCCACATTAAATTAAAATTGTTTTTCAATTCCTCCCCCTTTCTCTCTATGAATGTCAAATCCTCCTACTCTCTCACTTGCATTTTAGTACCTTTCTAATCTACCCAATTAGCCCCCTAATCGGTTGTGCATTTCTAATCCCTTGGATTATGGAGGGGGTCGAACTGTCATAAATGGCCTCCCAAGTTGGCCAATTAGCCTTATAGGCTACCCACTTTTTGGAACGTACCCATATGGGTCCCTTCCCCACATGTCACATTCAAAGAATTAAAAATTCCTTTGTTCTCATTCCCCATGTACTTGGAGTACGAGGACAAGAAATGCCTTTATGACAAGATCTTGTCATACTCCAAGGTTACCATTTTCCAACAACCTTTCCTCACCTCCTCTCCTAGATTGTCACTTGGCAACCTCTCATACATTGTGAAGACCAAGTGATCCTCCACCATTGATCTAGTGCATTCAATCTTATCCCCCCATTTCATCTCCCCTCATTCAAACATGACACTTAGTCATTTTTCTCCCATTCACACATAATCACAACTAAATGCATCTTGAATCTTTGAGCAACCTTATGCTACCAAAATTATAAGCACACGTTGAATCTAACATCATTGATCAAATTGTTGCATTGAGGAGATCAACATATTTTCTTTGCACTCAATTTCGTTATGGTTTGACCTCCTTTTGGTCCTATCTTGAGTGTTTCATTATTTTGTGTTTTTCGAGTTGTTTTAATGATATTCAGGTCCATTTAGGAATCACATCTCATTGAACGCACTAAGAAAACATGTAAAAATAAATTTGAAACTATTCTAGATAACAACAACTACCACACCAAAGGTATGACACAACATGTCGCACTTGCACAACATGCACACAAGTGTGTCAAGGGACCATGACACACAGGAAGGGATAACAATAACAATCTCTCCACTACACAAGTAGGGAGGCACAAGCAAAAAAC